>NC_074674.1:36575977-36875977 GCF_029448725.1 Salvelinus fontinalis | reverse complement strand
TGGATGGAAGCCGGAGATTCAAGCTCGTAACCGGAATTATGAGGGGACACGTCTTGCACGGAAGCCCGAAAAGCCCGTGAGTAACTCCCAAAAATTTCTTGGGGGGGGGCTAAGGGGTTGTGGGCCAAGGGCAGGTAGGAGACCTGCGCCCACTTCCCAGGCTAACCGTGGAGAGCGGGAGTACGGGCAGACACCGTGTTACGCAGTAGAGCGCACGGTGTCTCCTGTACGTGTGCATAGCCCAGTGCGGGTTATTCCACCTCCCCGCACTGGTAGGGCTAGATTGGGCATTGAGCCAGGTGTCATGAGGCCGGCTCAACGCGTCTGGTCTCCAGTGCGTCTCCTCGGGCCGGCATACATGGCACCTGCCTTACGCATGGTTTCCCCGGTTCGCCTGCATAGCCCAGTGCGGGCTATTCCACCTCGCCGCACTGGCAGGGCGACCGGGAGCATTCAACCAGGTAAGGTTGGGCAGGCTCAATGCTCAAGAGAGCCAGTACGCCTGCACGGTCCGGTATTTCCGGCGCCACCTCCCCGCCCCAGCCTAGTACCTACAGTGCCTATATTACGCACTAGGCTACCAGTGCATTTCCAGAGCCCTGTTCCTCCTCCACGCACTCTCCCTGTAGTGCGTGTATCCAGTTCGGTGCCTCCAGTTCCGGCCCCACGCACTAAGCCACCTGTGCGTCTCCCAAGTCCTGTACACACTGTCACTTCTCCCCGTACTAGTCCTGAGGTGCGTGCCCTCAGCCAGGTGCCACCAGTGCCGGTACCACGCACCAGGTATAGAGTACGCTTTGAGAGTTCAGTGTGCCCTGTCTCTGCTCCCCGCACTAGTAGGAAGGTGCTTATCATTAGCACGGTGCCTCCAGTTCCGGCACCACGCACCAGGTCTACAGTGCGCCATATCCGGCCAGAGCCATCCGTCTCCCCAGCGCCATCTGAGCCATCCGTCTCCCCAGCGCCATCTGAGCCATCCGTCTCCCCAGCGCCATCTGAGCCATCCGTCTCCCCAGCGCCATCTGAGCCATCCGTCTCCCCAGCGCCATCTGAGCCATCCGTCTGCCAGGAGCCTGCAAAGCCGCCCGTCTGCCATGAGCCTGCAAAGCCGCCCGTCTGCCATGAGCCTACAGAGCCGTCAGCCAGACAGGAGCCGCTAGAGCCGTCAGCCAGACAGGAGCCGCTAGAGCCGTCAGCCAGACAGGATCCGCCAGAGCCGCCAACCAGACAGGATCTGCCAGAGCCGCCAACCAGACAGGATCTGCCAGAGCCGCCAACCAGACAGGATCTGCCAGAGCCGCCAACCAGACAGGATCTGCCAGAGCCGCCAACCAGACAGGATCTGCCAGAGCCGCCAGCGAGCCATGAGCAGCCAGAGCCGCCAGCGAGCCATGAGCAGCCAGAGCCGCCAGCGAGCCATGAGCAGCCAGAGCCGTCAGCGAGCCATGAGCAGCCAGAGCCGTCAGCGAGCCATGAGCAGCCAGAGCCGTCAAAGAGCCATGAGCAGCCAGAGCCGTCAGTGAGCCATGAGCAGCCAGAGCCGTCAGAGAGCCATGAGCAGCCAGAGCCGTCAGAGCGCCATGAGCGTCGTGAGCCGTCAGAGCGCCATGAGCGTCGAGAGCCGTCAGCCTGCCATGAGCGTCGAGAGCCGTCAGCCTGCCATGAGCGTCGAGAGCCGTCAGCCTGCCATGAGCGTCGAGAGCCGTCAGCCTGCCATGAGCGTCGAGAGCCGTCAGCCTGCCATGAGCGTCGAGAGCCGTCAGCCAGCATGGACCTGCCAGAGCCGTCCAAACAGGACCTGCCAGAGTCCTTCAGCCGGGATCTGCCCCTTGTCCCGGTGCTGCCCCTTGTCCCGGTGCTGCCCCTTGTCCCGGTGCTGCCCCTTGTCCCGGTGCTGCCCCTTGTCCCGGTGCTGCCCCTTGTCCCGGTGCTGCCCCTTATTCCAGTGATGGTCCTTATCCTGGTGCTGCCCCTTGTTTTTGTGCTGCCCCTTGTCCCGGTGCTACCCCTTGTCCCGGTGCTGCCCCTTGTTCCGGTGCTAGCTGATTATTTAGGGGAAGGTAATGTTTGGGTGGTCAGTGGTAGGGGTAGACAGAAGAGGGGAGTGACTATGGTGGTATGGGGACAGCGTCCGGAACCGGAACCACCACCGTGGTCAACTGCCCACCCGGACCCTCCCCTGGACTTTGTGCTGGTGCGCCCGGCGTTCGCACCTTGGGGGGGGGGTACTGTAACAGTCCTGACCTATTTATGTTAGTTTTTATGTGTTTTTGGTCAGGGCATGTGTTTTGGGTGGGCAGTCTATGTTACCTGTTTCTATGTTGGTTTCGGTTTGCCTGGTATGGCTCTTGATTAGAGGCAGGTGGTTTGCATTTTCCTCTAATCAAGAGTCATATTTAGGTAGGGCATTATCACTGTGTGTTTGTGGGTGATTGTCTCCTGTGATGTCTTCGTTATGTTCGTTGTATTCACTTTTGGAGCTGTTTGGCTGTTCGTATGTTTCGATGTCCGTTCCTGTTCGTGAGTTTACGTTTGTCCATGTAAGTTTATGTTCAGGTTGCGTGTACGTCGTTTTGTTATTTTGTAAATTTTGAAAGTGTTTGTTTTGTTTAGTCTACGTCGTATTTGTAATAAATAAAGATGGCATATTTCCCTGACTCCGCATTTTGGTCCGAAGATCCTTCTCTCCTCACCTCTTCCGAGGATGAGGAAAGCGGCAGCTATTACATCATCAAAGATAAGTTAATATTTATAATGCTATTTCTGGCTTCTGTTGACTCCAACATGGTGGGTACCTGTATGGCTTGTTTTTGTGTCTGAGCGCCGTACTCAGATTATTGCATGGTGTGCTTTTTTCGTAAAGTTTTTTTGAAATCTGACACAGCGGTTGCATTAACTTCTTGAGAATACAGGGGGTGCTATTTCGCATTAGCATAATTGCCTCTACAGACTAAACTGCCTCTTATTCAATTATTGCTGTTACTATATGCATATAACCATATAGCATTGGATAGAAAACAAGCTATGGTTTCTAAAACCGTTCCAATTGAGTCTCTGAGTCAAACACAGGTCATTTCACAGCACTTTCCCTGAGCCTGAAAAAGATTGCAAGATGTGTATGCTCGCTTCAAAGCTCTGCCTATATATGGTCACGCCACCTATGACCCGAATGACACTTCCTACTTCTTCCTATGGGTGTTTGGAAGACGTCAGAGGAGAAATTTTTTGTTTATCTTGTACTGACGTGAAATAAGACTTATTTCTTTAGCGTGACCGACAACTTCCGGTTTCTGAGATGCGCGTTTTCAGAGGTGGCATTGTCTTTTGTTATGCTGACGTTATGGATGAAAACTATCTCCGTGTCGAAGTTTGTTTGCTACATGTGACCATATCACCGTAATGTATGTTTTTTCAATATAGTTTAATCAGATTATTAGAATTTTTTCGGGAGTTTTGCCGTGTTCCGTTCTTTGAGTTTTTTAACTTTGGGAATTGACCGTGCCAGTCGACCAGTACCCAGGCTGAATGAAGAGGGGAGGTTGCCATTGTGAATGGATTGAACGACTCATCAGGACTAAGGACACCTTGATCAACATTCTGATGAAAGACCAGCAATAGTAAGACCCAATTTACGATGTTATTTCATATATCTGTCGTGCATGTGAACTGGTCGCGCGCGTCCAGCTGGTTTTGGCTGGCCTGGTTATGCTAATTAGCGATACATTTTGTTTTCGCTATAAAACATTTAAAAAATCTGAAATATTGTTTGGATTCACCAGATGTTGGGCTTTCAATGTCTGTACGCTGTGTATTTTTTCTGAAATGTTTTAAGACAAGTAATTAGTTATATAACGTTGGTCTCTGTAATTGTTCTAGCTGCATCAGCACTATATCAGATTGCAGCTGCAATGTAGAACTGTGATTTATACCTGAAAAATGCACATTTAAAAAAAAAAAACTATGCTATACCATAAATATGTTATCAGACTGTCATCTTATAAATTTGTTTGTTGGTTTGTGGCTATCAATATCTTAGTTTAGCCGAATTGGTGATAGCACCTGATGGAGTAAGAAACTGTTGGAGTAAGAAAATGGTGTCTTTTGCTAACGTGTTTAGCTAATAGATTTACATATTTTGTCTTCCCTGTAAAACATTTAAAAAATCTGAAATGGTGGTTTTATTCACAAGATCTGTGTCTTTCATTGGGTGTCTTGGACTTGTGATTTAATGATATTTAGATGCTACTATTTAATTGTGACGCTATGCTAGCGATGCTAATCAGTGTGTGGGGGGGGGGGGGTGCTCCCGGATCCGGGTTAGGTACTCTGTAGAGGTTAAGGAGAAGTGGATCTAAAATTCCATGCATAACAGTTGTATCTTTTAGCAATGTTTATTATGAGTATTTCTGTAAATTGATGTGGCTCTCTGCAAAATCACCGGATGTTTTGGAAATACTGAACATAACACGCCAATGTATACTCATATTTATGAATATAAATATGAACTTTACCGAACAAAACATACATGTATTGTGTAACATGAAGTCCTATGAGTGTCATCTGATGAAGATCATCAAAGGTTTGTGATTAATTCTATCTCTATTTCTGGTTTTTGTGACTCCTCTCTTTGGCTGGAAAAAATGGCTGTGTTTTTCTGTGACTTGGCTCTGACCTAACATAATTGTTTGGTGTGCTTTCGTCGTAAAGCCTATTTGAAATCGGACACTGTGGCTGGATTTACAACAGGTTCATCTTAAAAATTGTGTAAAATACTTGTATTTTTGAAGAATTTTAATTATGGGATTTCTGTTGTTTTGAATTTGTCGCCCTGCAGTTTCACTGGCTGTTGACGAGGTGGGACGCTACCGTCCCACATACCCTAGAGAGGTTAAATAAGTCAATTATTTGATACATTTTAAATGGCCATCAAAGCAGAGAGCCAAACATGTGGACAAAAGACACTTGAATTGATTTCGGAAACTTTATAACAGAAAATTGGCATAGCCCACGGTAAAGTAATGTGGCTGATTGTGATTATTATTTTTGACTGCTGTGTCTAGCTATGTAGTCAAGCTGTCAATTCTCAAAGCCAAACATTTAGCACACCATTTACTAATGAATTCCTGATAAACTGTATTCCTTTCAGCAGCATTTTAAATAATATGAACTTCAGGATCTAGTGATTGTGATGCATGGCAGATGTTTGTGGGAATTAGTGTATCCTCTGTGGGCCAAAGGTAGAACAAAAGTTAACCTGTTTGGGCTGCATGGGCAGTATTGAGTAGCCGGATAAAAGGTGCCCATTTCAAACGACCTCTTACTCAATTCTTGCTCGTACAATATGCATATTATTATTACTATTGGATAGAAAACACTCTCTAGTTTCTAAAATCGTTTGAATTATATCTGTGAGTAAAACAGAACTCATTTTGCAGCAAACTTCATGACAGGAAGTGGAAAATCTGAAATCGATGCTCTGTTCTAGGGCCTGTCTATAAATGTCCTTGATATATATCAGTATACATGCACTTCATACGTCTTCCACTAGATGTCGACAGGCAGTGAGAGAAGAAATGGAGTGTGCAACTTGATCTGGGGTCGAACAAAAGCTCTTTGTATGACGTGTCACCAGTTTCTTGTTTTCTGGAGAGCGCGTGAAGGGACCTGGTTTTGCCTTCTGTACAGCTGTCGTTATAGACGACTAATATCTCCGGCTTTGATTTTATTTGATACGTGACAATATCATCGTAAAGTATGTTTTTTCAATATAGTTTTATTAGATTATTGAAATTTTTTCGGGACGTTAGGCGTGTTGCGTTGTGTGCCTTTGTTCAGGAAGGAGAGCTTCGCGCCACTTTGCTAGCTTTCCATGCTAATTGACTGGAGAAGAGGACATTCTAAATCCAAACAACGATTGTTCCCGACAAAGGACCCCTTGTACAACATTCTGATGAAAGATCGTCAAAAGTAGGACCCATTTTATGATGCTATTTCATATATCTGTCGAACATGTGAAATAGTCGTTTGCGCCCAGATTTTGGGTACTCTCTCGCTATACCTAAGCTGGATGTCGTAATGAAGTTATTTTTAGAATTCTAACACGGCGATTGCATTAAGAACTAGTGTATCTATCATTTCCTATACAACATGTATTTTTTAGTAACGTTTATGTATAGTTATTTGGTCAGAATAGTTTGAGTGTCATAAAAATATCCGCACATTCTGGGAAAAAACTGCTACGTTAGCACAATGTATAACCACTGATTTCAGCTCTAAATTTGCGCATTTTCGAACAAAACATAAGTGTATGTATAACCTGATGTTATAGGACTGTCATCTGATGAAGCTTATCAAGGTTAGTCAAAAATGATATTTCTTTTGCTGGTTAATTCGCTATCGCTAACGTGCCTATTGCTATCGCTAACGTGCCTTGATGAATGAATGAGGTAGTGTGGTAGGCTATTGTAGTAAGCTAATATAATGCTATATTGTGTTTTTGCTGTAAAACACTTAAAAAATCGGAAATATTGGCTGGATTCACAAGATGTTTGTCTTTAATTTGCTGTACACCCTCGATTATTCAGAAATATTTTATGATGAGTATTTAGGTATTTGATGTTGGTGTCTGTAATTACTCTGGCTGCTTCGGTCCTATTTGTGACGGTAGCTGTGATGGTAGCTGCAATGTAAAACTGATTTATACCTCAAATATGCACATTTTTCGAACAAAACATAGATTTATTGTATAATGTTGTACAATGTTGTACAATGTTATAAGACTGTCATCTGATGAAGTTGTTTCTTGGTTAGTTTGGTTGGTTCTTGGTTAGTTAGGTTTGCTTTGTGCATGCTACCTGTGCTGTGAAAAATGTCTGTCCTTTTTTGTATTTGGTGGTGAGCTAACATAAATATGGTGTGGTGTTTTCGCTGTAAAACATTTTTAAAAAACATTTTAAAAATCGGACATGTTGGCTGGATTCACAAGATGTTTATCTTTCATATGCTGTATTGGACTTGTTAATGTGTGAAAGTTAAATATTTAAAAAAATATATATTTTCAATTTCGCGCCCTGCACTTGAAGTGGCTGTTGTCATATTGTGCCCGGCTTCGGGCTTGCAGCCCAAAGAAGTTAACTTGTCTACTTCAGGAAAGATGATAAAAAACTGACCATTGCTGTGTCATAGAAACATTTCATAAGATATTTTTTTTGTTTTAATGAACTGCCAAAAAAGTGAACGGCCAGTAAAGCTATTTTGGTCAATGTTCACACACAATAATACATTGTCTGTGTGTCCTGATCCCTGCCTGCACCCATCAGTGAGACGGAACATTTTGGGCTAATGTGTCTGGACCCTGGCCAATGACAGTGGAGAGCCCTGTCGGCTTGATGATAGCAGCTGAGAACAATACCTCATTGTGACGCCACGAACAGGCAGATCTATTTCAGGTTTCTTCCTTTTATAGTGTGCCATACGACCTTGTTAATCGGCCCCATCTCCCCTCCCCAGGCTAAGTAGATATAAAAGCTTCAGGAGAGGCTCTGACCATCTGTGCTAAGGAATTGCCTCCTCCCTACCTCTGAACTCTCACTCTTTAACACTGAGCACGTAGACACACGCACCCCAGCTCAACGCATTCAGCACCATGGCCCCAAAAAAGGTGGAAGCTAAGAAGCCAGAGTCCAAAAAGGCAGAGCTTGCCAAAAAGGAAGCAGCACCCGCTGCCAAGCCCAAGCCCACGCCGACCCCCGAACCTGTGGTTGAGGCCCCCAAGGAGCCCGACTTTGACCCCAAGAGCATCACCCTCGAGTACAGCGCTGACCAGATCGAGGAGTTCAAGGAGGCCTTCACCCTGTTCGACCGCACACCCAAAGGGGAGATGAAGATCACGTTCGCCCAGTGCGGTGATGTGATGCGGGCCCTGGGCCAGAACCCCACCAACTCTGACGTCCTGAAGGTGTTGGGCAAGCCTCGGCCCGAGGACATGAGCAGCAAGCTGGTGGACTTTGAGACCTTCCTGCCAATGCTGCAGCACATTTCCCGCTCCAAGGACAAGGGAAACTTTGAGGACTTTGTTGAGGGCCTGCGGGTCTTTGACAAGGAGGGCAACGGCACCATCATGGGCGCTGAGCTGCGTCACGTGCTGGCCACCCTGGGGGAGAGGATGACGGAGGACGAGGTAGACAGGCTGATGGCGGGCCAAGAGGACGCCAACGGATGCATCAACTACGCCTCCTTTGTAAAGCACATTCTGTCTGGGTGAGCGGGATTTGTACCAGAAGGACTTCAATGATTCTCTATTTTTTTTCTCCTCTGGACCCCGTACCTGTCTCATCAATACCACTGCCACTTTAGTGGTGAGCATGTCCCTAAATGTACTGTTATGTTAGTTGCGAAAAGCAGTTGGTAACAATCATGCCACAAAATGTTGATTATGAGACCTAATTTTTCATTTTCCTTGAATAAAAAATGTACAGTGACAAAAAAAGTTATTTATAGAGAAATGTTAATGAGATACTGAAGCCATGAACATTTTACATTTAATAAATCATGAATATTATAAATGTAATAAATAAAGCACATCTGATTATAAAGTCTCTAATAATTGTCTTACTCAACATCTAATATCTATCCGCAAAGCTGAATTTTAATGGTAAATTTCCATTACACTCTGGACATAGAGTACATTGATGTTGCTTCGATTTCAGAGCACGATATTTTTGAGTATTGTCATATTTCCAAGTATTTCAGAGCTCAGTAAAAGCCAGGTATTGTCAAATTTCTCCTCAAATTGCCTCCAATTTGAGTCTAATACCTGAACTTTATTGTGTGAGATGGAGGAACAGAACTGCTCAGCCATGGAGGAATCAAGGAGATTTGGCTCCATTTGACAATGGAACAGATTCTATTTTTAACTGCAGAGTCAGACTGGATACACATCTCTACAATCTCTACAATCTCTCTGAGAGGGGCGTCTCAGGGAATTCTATGTCTGGGTGAGCTCAAGAGACCCACCCCCCACCCACCCACACACAGTGACAGTGATGTCTGGCTGAGTGCTGGTCTCAGTTGGGGGGCAGCTACAGTGAAACTAGAAAAACACCCAGATATGAACAGGTATGCACACACACACATACAGTATATACTATACGCATGTACACACTCACCCAAACACACACATACCCACCCCCTCAGCCACCACTATGTCCCCCCTGTCATCCGTCAGACAGGTGCCCCGAGGCTTGCCTCTCTGATCCCCAGTGCTGAGCAGACAGTGGGCTTAATGCTGGCTTACCAGGCTGTAAACACAAATTTCACACTCACTAATACAACCACTACATGGGGAGGAAGATCCTGCCCTGGGTGGCTTAGCAGGTGGCCAAAGTAAATCTGATTTCAGGGAAAATCATAGCAAAAAAAGTAAAATGTCTTGACAGTCTTGGCAGGTTTCTCTAAAATATCTTAGCTTGAGAGAAGCTGAATGGTATTATGGCTGTTTCATGTGGAAGTTTTATGGTTATAGTGGTTAAAGATAGGAAAGTTGTGTTTTAAAGTCCATTATATTTGTGAATTAATTTGTCCACAAATTATTTAAAATACTTTAAAGGCAATATATAGTGAAATTTTTATTTAATCACTTTAGAATGTGAATCATAATATAATATATGCCATTTAGCAGACACTTTTATCGAAAGCGACTTACAGTCATGCGTGCATAGATTTTACGTATGGGTGGCACTACCAACTGAGCCACACAAGACCACATAATCAGAAAGTCAAGACCAAGCATGTGTTTCAGAAAAATTCTTATTTTCTTTAGTTTTGTTTCTTCAATTTTTTTTTTTTTACTTGCGGGGCAATTGAAGGTCCAAAACGCATATTTGGTATTCAAGAGCGAACATCTTACCTAACCAAAGTGCGATAAAAGTCCACTCAACCATGCATATAACATATTGGTTCAAAAGGAGCTTTAGTGATTTTGTGATGGATAAAGCAGTACCATTATTCACCTGCTCCCTTGCCTTGAGAAATTGTAGATGTGTTTGTTTCCATGGAAACTATGAAAAGGTAAGTACTATGTGACTTCTTCAGTATCTGAGAGAAAGCCGTCTGGCAGTCAGACAGAATATCTCAAACCTATGCAAATCATAGTCTTTGTACAGCAGCTTTATCTCCCTCCATACATCAAATGATCCAAATGAAATTACCACAATCCTGAAACAACTATGTATTTTTATGGCAACAAAAGGTGTATAGTTTATTGCATAATGTCATTATGTAGTATGATGAAAGCTCCTTCTGCCATGATTTCCGCTCAACTATTCTCTGACAATAGATTGTAGACGTACTCCTTCATAACATGTTATTCAAAGCAATAGGCTTTGTTCAATAGATATTTGTGAAATGGGGTGGAAGTATCAGCATAACTGGCTCATAACAACCATATAAAAAATAGATGGCCAAGTGGGAGAAGCGAAAATGACCCATAGCACACAAACATCCACAGTTATTACAGTCCCAAATACACTATTCCAATAGGTTAGCCACAGAGGAGAGAGGCGCCTTTGGCCAAATGCACAAATGTACTAGTTACCCCGCTAATACACTGTAGATCCCACAGATCCCTGCATAACAGAGATACTCCCTTCAATTTAGGTCTAATTCCTTCCCTTGAGCTGTGTGGATGTGCAGATATGGTCTGGTAGCAGCACTCTGTCACTGTTCCATCCCCACGCTCTGGTCATCATAGCCCCGAGGTGAAAACCTGCATGAGGAGATATGCATGGTGTTTGGTGGTGTGAATGTGGTCTCCTTTTCCTGGGAATTGGGTTACAACATGTACCGTTGTGCTGCGTGTGGTGTACCTTACCCTGACATCATTAAAATCTGAAACTCTTGCAGTGTGCACACAGTGTGACTGTGATTTAACAAGCTTGGGGTAGCTACGGACAATCGGTGGTCTGCTGATCTGCTGGTGATGTGCAGAGTAATGCAAGTGTTATGTTGTAATGGGGTCGTTCCACGAATTGAATGTCTTTTGCGTACCTTTGATATTTTAGGTAGAAATTGTGTACCAATATTTCATTTTCAAAACCTGTTATATAATTGACGTGCCCTTTGATGGAGAATTCAATATATCTGATTTAATATATGAATAAAGACCTGCTAATGTTCCAAAATAATACATTTTGACATGTCATTCCGTACATCCTCTGTGACTTATAGGTGATTTTAACCCACTTAGTCCCCAAATGTCTCCAAGTTTTCATCATCATTGTAACACCCTAGTTATTTTGTTGCTTTGACAAAATAATTTTAAATTATCTGTAGATTTGTCTTTATTTCATGTTATTAGTGATTCATAGTGATCTCATTAGTGATTATTAGTGGTAAACACTGTTACCTAAACTGAACTCTCATTTTAATGTAGTTAAATTATTCCTTAATAATTAATATGTCACGCCCTGGCCTTAGTATTCTTTGTTTTCTTTATTATTTTAGTTAGGTCAGGGTGTGACATGGGGAATGTTTGTGTTTTGTTGGTTTTGGGTGTTTTTATGGTAAAAGGGTTGTTGGGTATAGTATATGGGTTTGTGTTGAGTACATGTGTCTAGCGTTGTCTATGTATGTTTAGTTGTCTAAGAGAGTCTATGGTTACCTGAATGAGTTCCCAATTAGAGACAGCTGATTTCGGTTGTCTCTGATTGGGAGCCTTATTTAGGGTAGCCATAGGCTTTCATTGGTTGTGAGTAGTTGTCTATGTGATACGTTTGTAGCCTGTGTGTGCACATCGTTATTTAGCTTCACGATCGTTTTCTTGTTTTGTTTAGTTCGTAAGTGTGTTTGTTTCGTTTTGCCTTCTTCGTCAATAAAAGGAGATGGCTTATTTTCCTAATGCTGCGTTTTGGTCCGTCAATCCTCCACACGATCGTGACATAATAATTGACACACAAATTACATTGAACATCTAATAGTCAAATCATAGTGTAAAAGCAGGGTGAGCTGGTTCTACTCTTTTTGTCCATGTTCTGGTGTTTTGTGGTGGAAAAGTGAGCGGGTCAAATATACTGTAGCATGTTAAATCTTGATTTAAGACATACTCTGTGTAACCATTAGTGGTTATTTATCTGACATATTGCTGTCGGTACCCAGCCAGTATTTGCCTGATGACTCAAACTGAATCTTTCCGCTGCTTTATGATTCGCAACATACTTCAGCCTGAGACTACCATTGCTTAAGTTATTTGTCATAATGTCAAATTGAGGGCTGTTGTACAAAACAAAGCCATTGGATCCTCTCTAACCAATCAGAGTATCAAAGCCGCTTTACGGACGTTTGTTTTTGCCCAACCCACCCGTTTCTGCGACCAATCAGAGCAGTTAGAATGTGTTTGCATTTTACAAATTGTTGGGAAGGTACTCAGATCTAGACTCATTGCAGAGAAGTAACTAACATATGTGGGTGTGGCGTAGTGTTTGGTCAGAGGTCGGAGTTCGGGTAGCCAGGCAAAGTCAGTATTACTCTTATGCCACGATGTACAGAGCAGCAGAGTCATCCCATTGACAGTCTTGTGCGGAAGAGAGTGCTTTATTGAACATGGATCCAAATGCAGCTCTTGGAGTGAGATCTAAAGCAAAATCTCACAATCTCACGTCAGAATTAGACATTCATCCATGTTTCTCGAATGTCTAATTTCAAAGTGTTTGGTTACTTCTTTATATCGTTCCAAGGTTAAGTTTAGGCTTTAACTCTGAATTCTTAAGGTTAGGCCACTAACTCCAAATGGTTAAAGGGATAGCCCCCTTTCTTTAAAATGTTTGCCTAAATGACATACCCAAATCTAACTGCCTGTAGCTCAGGCCCTGAAGCAAGGATATGCATATTCTTGGTACCATTTGAAAGGAAACACTTTGAAGTTTGTGGAAATGTGAATTGAATGTAGGAAAATATATCACAATAGATCTGGTAGAAGAAAATACAAAGAAAAAAAACAACCAGTGTTTTTTTTAACCACCATCTTTGAAATGCAAGAGAAAGGTCTCTGTTATAGCCATCACTCTGGTTGTAATTATGATAGTGTCCACAAGAGAGCAGCAGTGTATGTGCAAAGTTTCAGATGGATAGCTTGGAGTATGAGTGTGAGGTCCCCATGTGCATTTGTACAAATTGTGAAGGAGACATTCACATTCATATTCCATTTTTCTGCAAGAATATCGTCAAATCTGTGAACTTTGATTTAGCTTTTCAAGTATTAGTAGCCATATTATATGTTCAACATTTGCAAAACAACCAGTTTTCATAACTTCATAACTGAATATCCTTATAATTTTTGTCCAAAATGAAAAGGCATGCTGTCGTATAAGGTTAGAAGCTAAATTTTACGACATATACATGGTTTCCAGATACTCACTTTGTTTGACCCCGATTGGTGCTTATTTGACAAAGATACAGTCGTTCAAGTGATGGCCGCCCGCATCATCGTCATGCCATGAAGGCATCGCTCTCTCACCAAATATGGTGTCCTATAGGATATACTACACCCCTAATGAAATAGTGAAGTCTTGTTCCCTTCTAGGATCTCTGAAGAATAGATACGAACATGATTTGACTAGTTGAAACAATGTTTAGTGTGAGATTTTCACAGATTCCTTTCTTTGCAAATTGAACGAGTGGAAATACAAAAATCGATCATGCATGCTATATGAACTTTTTTAGGATATGAAAAAGGATTTTATCTAACAAAATAACACTTTATGTTATCTCTGGGACACATTGGATGATAAATCAGAGCAATATTTCAGAACGTAAGTACACATTTCACCTTCAGAGCTGACTTTATCAAACCTACCGCCGTGAAAAAAATAGTTTTGTTGTTAGGAGTTCTCAAACAATGGCATGGCATTTTTTCACAGTAATAGCTACTATAAATTGGACAGTGCAGTTATATTAACAAGAATTTAAGCTTTCAGTTAATATCAGACACTTCTATGTACAGACATTTGTTGTTACTCTAAAATCTGTGATCTTGATATAATGCGCTGAATGATTTACAACTGTCCCGTTGACGGGACGCCGATCCTTAATTAATTGGTAAGGGTTATTAAGGTTTGGGACAGGCTTAAAACAAATATAAAATAAAACAAATGTATATCGCTGGATTCGAACATGCAACCTTTCAAGCCAGAAGCATATGCTTACCTGAAGGTAACACAGTTCACTGTTGCCCCTAGGGACCGGTTTCCATCCTCAGACATGGATGGATGTTGAAAACTGACTTGTATCACGGGTGACATGACTTAAGGTCTACAGTTGACAAACTGTCTCTCAAAGGAATGGTGATTTGATAAGGATCATTAACGCGTTTGAGCTTACAATTTAAGTTATGATATGAGCTATAAGAGATGATAATGGCTGAAGCCAAAACGATTAGGTTACTTCCCCTCAAATGTCTTCTCCACAAAACATCCTTCTGCGTTCATACAGACACATCATTGAACTGGATGGCTTCACATTAACATTTCAAATTTCCAGCCAAGATGATACAGCAATCAGTTGGCACGTTGTGAAATATGTACTCCTTTCTTAATCTCCAACCTCCACAGGTCAACATGATTTGTAGTTCAGACTGGATGCAGGAAGTCGAGATAATGCCAAATTAGGTTGAAAATGCGAACTTTTGGTTTAGTGGTAGTATATCTTTTCCTGGGCTCAGAGCAGTGGTTGAAAAAGTAGCCCATTTTCGTACTTGAGTAAAAGTAAAGATACCTTAATATAAAATTATTCAGGTAAAAGTGAAAGTCACCCAGTAAATTACTACTTGAGTAAAAGTCTAAAAGTATTTGTTTTTAAATATAATTATAAAAAGTTAATGCAATTGCTCAATATACTTAAGCATCAAAAGTAAAAGTATAAGTCATAAAAAATTCCTTATATTAAGCAAACCAGATATTTAGCAAACAGATAGCCAGGGGCACACTCCAACACTCAGATATCATATACAAACAAAGCATTTGTGTTTAGTGAGTCCGCCAGATCAGAGGCAGTAGGGATGACTGAGGATGTTCTCTTGATAAGTGTGGGAATTGGACCATTTTCCTGTTCTGCTAAGCATTCCAAATTTAAGTACTTTTGGGTGTCGGTTAAAATGTATGGAGTAAAAGGTACATTATTTTATTTAGGAATGTAGTGAAGTTAAAGCAAAAGTAGTAAAGTACAGATACCCCCAAAAACTACTTAAGTAGTACTTTAAAGTATTTTTACTTAAGCACTTTACACCACTGGCTCAGAGACCCCGACAGATAATGGTAGAATGCAATTTATTGAGATGCTTAATTAGCCTGAGCCACAGCATGCCATTGGCTGAGAATAGCATCTGTGATCAATATGTACAAACTTGATTGCACTAGTAGGTCTCTCTGTATGCTTGTTATTTGAGTTTATATTATTTGAAGTAAAGGAAGAGTGATATGTTTTCTCTGATACTGTTTTTGTTGTGTTTTGGTAATGTATTTGTGAAGATTATGTATAAAACCTGCTCACAGGAAGAAAGCTGTATGTATAAAGGGGTAGATATTTTTTTAAGTGATTTGTTTGACTACTTTAGCAGGGGGAGAACCAGGTAAATGGTGCCAAATATACAACGGTGGAGATGTTCGTCTGTGAAGTCTATGAAAAGATGTCAGAAATTCACAAGATCACACCGCTTTCTATAACAGAGGCTAGAGCCTGTGGTTTCTGAGGAAATGTAATAACAACATGATATCATTACACACTTGCTCTAAATGGCTTATAATATCATTTTGCAAATATGGCTACACTATTAGAGTTGTGTACTATCATACCCTGCAGTAGCCATTTAAAGATAACAATGTGCATTGAAAAAGGAGAACACAGCACATTGAAATACTCCAGAACAATTGATTGTATTTATCCAAGGGCATAGTGAATTGTACTCTGCAGGAATTCAATTATCACCATTCAATTGTTTGCTGGGTAAAAAGTGGTAGTCCACAAACTAATAATCCCTCCCCATGTTGTATAGCATGAATATCTCTTCTAAGGTTCTTTTTTGGATGAATATGTGAATGAATGATATAGTATCTCTATTTAATGAAACTGCTTCAGATCTTCAGAGAATAAATGTCAGAGTGAGCACTGATATGATTCAAATGTTCAATCACACTTTTATTTCTCAATGCAATTGCCACAGAGTTACATCATGAAGTTATATAAGTGGATTTAATTAGTTCAATTACATGTAATGTTCCGCTAATAGATCTAACCAGAGGGAGAGATAGGAGTCCCATGCCACCCAAAATTGAGACTCTTGTTTCCCTTAGGATTACACCAGCTGTGACACAGGAGGGCGAGGAAACCCCAGGGTACCATGGAAACCTCAAGAGAGAGTAAACGAGAGAGTCCCTGTAAAGTAGGCCAGCAGTGGGTCAAACTTTCAGCCTATAACAATATTGGTGATGATTGTGGTGATTACAGTCATTTATGGAAGAAGTGATTAATGTCACAGGTAATCTAAGAATCTAAGAGCAGCTGTAGAGATAAACATAATTCATGAATCATGACACAGTGATAACAATTTGACATGGACTAATCTCAATCTAATGGAATTTTTCAAAGCTATATTCCCCCTTTCCCCAATAGTTGACAATTCCTGTTAATTATGAACTTTCTCTCTCCTCACTTGGGTAGCCATTCTGAATAATTACTTGAGTCAATGACCATAACAAAAGTGAAAAGATAGATAAATGTGGTTTTGATTCAGGCTACTGCTCCTTTCCGGCGCACAGATTGATGACGTTGCGGAAAGCTCTTTTAATTGACTGCCACGTGCAGTCAGTCAACTGCTACAATCTTGGCTAGCTGCTTTCTAAAGGGAAAATGGCATATATTATAACTATTTCAAATGTCTGTTTAAATAAATTACCATGTACACCATGAATAATCACAAAATGTT
The DNA here is from genome assembly GCF_029448725.1 of Salvelinus fontinalis. NCBI lineage: Eukaryota > Metazoa > Chordata > Actinopteri > Salmoniformes > Salmonidae > Salvelinus > Salvelinus fontinalis. The sequence goes on along the minus strand of NC_074674.1, from coordinate 36,859,005 downwards.
GCAAAAAATGTCCCTAGAATACTTATTGAAAATATAGTCTATCCTCTGTTAAGGCTCAGTGTAGGCTCAGTGTAGTCTTAGTAGAAGGGTTGGTGTGAAACCAATAAACTGGATTTGTCTTACTACGATAATATTGTGGCTCTTCCTTATTTCCTGACAAAAATGCATGGTCAGACCCAAGTTGGCAAGACACAGTATGATTTAATTTCCCAACTGGTACAAACAAATCCTTGTGTACCTCAACTATGAAATCATAATGCTTCCTCCTGACCCAGAAGGCTGAGCTGAAGTTTAAACTTAAATTAATTGGCATCCTCACAGGAATTGCGGTGAATAGCATTTTATTCATCTATTGGTCATGCTTTGCAAGTATGACTTACCCAGAGGCTAACACCGTGTGAAGGGAAGAGACCGATTAAAATAGGACTCCAGAAACGTAATGAAGCTGGGCCAAAAACACAGGGTAATAAGTTAAGTGAATATGCAGATTTCAGGACAAATACCGGCCTGCTGCTTAATTCCTCGGCATCGCAGTTAAATCCAAATCAGACTAAACAGACAGCCTTGTTGCCCTTAGCAACAAAGGCCCCAGCTTGATACTTGTTTTGTTGTGCATTCAAACAATTTTGGAACCTCTGTAGTTTCACTTGGCAACAGCGTCTCATGTATTGCATAGGAGGTTGTTGGTGATGCAGATGGCATCACCAACAATGATGCACATGGCTGGTGAGTTAATTCTTCAGAAATCATCAGGCAGATAAGGTAAGGCATCCCTCACTCCCAGCACAGTTGCTATTGTACTTCCTATTTCCCCGAAGTCGGCATCCATCGACGGCAATGATTGTTTAGCTGAGATTAGCTAAATAGCAAAGAGACATCACTATTTTATACAGTTCCAGCAACACACATAGAGTTAATCTGCTGGGATTCTGTGAAAATGTCAGATTACAAGACTGATGATCACGTTACGGAATGAAGCATCCTGACAGGCTTTACCCACAATTCTTCACACCTATTAATGCCTAAAGGGATGCCGAGCCAATGAAGAAACATCTGCCTCTATAATACTAACGTGTGCAGCGACACAATTCAGTGGAGATCCTCCACTGTATTATTTCCTGTCTCATCTATCTGATCATCCCGAACGTTGGCAACCTTAGTGCCATCATCGCCGGTAGCAGTGGTTAATGAGTGAGAGATGCCCACACATCTGCCAGGTCTCTAGATGCCTACTCCTCCAACCATTTGATCAGGACATATTTATAACCCACTGTGTCAGACCACAGAGGCACGTTAAGCCCAGTCCACTGACAGGCATAGGAAAACAGATGCTGCATCATCAAATTATTGGCAAGCCACCACATCACTCCCTAAGAATCCCCTATCCATCTGTACATACCGCTTCCCCCAAATCTCTGGGGAAGACATTCACCATCTTGCAGACATGAGATGTCAATTCTGCTTTGATGTCATGTGTTGTAATATCTCAAATATTTTAGACCTGGTAAACAATTGCATTAGATTATCATCAGCTAAATAAATGAGCATCTGACTAGATGGTTTGTTATGTTTGATCAAAAAATTGCGTAAAATGACAACCTATTACTAAAACACTAGGCATGATGCCATTGCCATCTTATACAGTTGTCAACACAAGCAATATCAGAGCTGCATATGTTGAACAGGTAGCTAGCGATACTTGATGTGATGTTGATGTGATGCTACAAATCCCAGAAGTCTCTCTGGTTAGCTCATTGACAAACGTTTCCCTTTCATTTAGGCAGTATGCCACATTTACATTTACAGTAGGCAGTCACACTGCACTAGTTTGCTTGAATTTATAATTAAGGAAATATGACATCCCTCACAAAATATGAATAACAATGTCCCCTGTTGCTGCATTTCCTGTTGCTACTGTCTAATTAAATAAGTCGCTATTTCCATTTTAGAGTGGATTAGGTTTATTTCCTTAATTTCCTATTTTTTCCTGCCTTATGAAAAAAAGCTAAAGGCCATTGCTCTCCTTCCTTCTTGGCAAATTATAAATTGGACACAAGCCACCCGTGGAGAGTCACACTGTTGGATGTTAAAGGTCCAATGCAGCCATTTCTATCTCAATATCGAATCATGTCTGGGTAACAATTACGTACCCTACTGTGATTGTTTTTATTTAAAATGGTCAAAAAGATACAAAAATAGCTTCTTAGCAAAGAATGGTCTGAGTGGGGAAGGGGAAACTGAAAACTAGCTGTTATTGGCAGAGAGGTTTGGAGCTCTATTTCTTATTGGTCAATTAACTAATTTACAGCCTGGTGATGTCACCAGACAGTACAAAACTTCATCCCACCAAAGCAGGCTGAAATTTCAGGCGGTCTTTCAAACATTTCTTATACTAAAAGGGCATTATCATAATCTTCACAATTTCACAGGATTGTTCCAACCTCATAGTGTGGAAATATTTATAAAACAAAGGGAAATCACATTTTTGACTACACTGGGCCTTTAAAGACACGGCTGTAAGGAGATGATGGCGCTTTTTATTCCTGCTCGTGGCCTGGACCAGGACCCTGACAGCCAGGGTCAGCCTTGGACATGTAATTAAGAGACGGGAGATCCCAAAGGTTGGTCCCTAATGGGCAGAGAGTGACTGCAGACTGCAAATAGGCCACTGGGATTAAACCCAGGGTAATGGATCACCTGTCAGTCTGCATTTATACAGGGACATTGTTACGTATGTAAAAGATTGGGTCATGTCAGTCTTCACTTTGAAATTACATTGCTATTCCTCATACCTATCTGGTAAAACTGGGTCATAAAAGAGTTATGACATATTGTGCTGACTGGGGTAAATCATGTCCTTGATACAGTTACAATAATCAAAGTGAGAGGATTCTAGTATCTGCAATGTACAGTTTATGCATTCCCTTCTCAGAACTGATTCCACAAATGCGCATGTATTTTGTTAATTTTGGAGATCACGAGGGTTTTACAAAAAAATCATCTTCATAGGTAAATATATAAACACTTATATAGGAGAATGTCTCACTTGTATCACCACTATAGTGACATGGGCTCTAGGACCATAAACTAGGATAAACCTCCATTATTTTTGACTGTTGCCGGGTGTTAAATCAACATCAGTGATGTGAAGAGAAAATTGATATTTTATCAAATAACCAGCAGTTCATCACCTATCTCTACTCCAGCACTGTTGTTTAGTGGGGAGTGGAGGAGCGGAGCGGGGACAGGCGGGAACAAGACTCAATGTTCTTCAGGGAGAGGGGAGGGTCAGCAGGTCTCCGTTCCACTTATGTTGGCGTGTGACGCTGAATAAATTGCAGAGGCAAAACAAGGGATGGATTCCTCCCCTGTGATTCCAATGCGACCACCATCTCCTGTTCTCCTGTTTGGCAGGTGCTTTTTCTTTAGTCCCCCCACCTCATGTGACCCCATGTTTTTTTTTTTTCTTTCTTTTTCTTTTTCCAACTGCAGTTATCTATATAGCCTGAAATCGGAGCAAGCAATCAAATGTGGGTACAGGGAGCTTTTGTTGTTTCTTGGAGAGCTCCAGGACCAATTTCTAGTTCCTCATAGTGGACTTTTATCAATTCAACACCTGCACCATAACATCAGAAAGATGGCACAGGGAAAGTATGCAAAGCCCACTCTAGATGTTCTTACTGTTAGAACAGGTGGCACAACAGCATTGGAAGCTGATGAATATCAAATGCTAGATTTGCATAAACAGGGACTAAAATCTATTTGTAATTGATTATTCATAACATATTGTCCTACTGTTTAGCTCCAACTGATTCATGCATGATTTATAATAAATGTAATCTGGTATTCACGATTCAAATGGTTTTCCTGTGCTTTGTGGCAGATTTACAAGGATGTCAAAGCCTGTAGTGACTCACCTAACACACATGCGTTGAATATGCCAAGAGTTGAACAATAAAAGCAAACCAAAAAAATCATGAATTCATGATGAAAATAACCATTTTGCAACACAGTTTTGACCTGTACATTTTTTTATACCCCCAAAGTAAGATACAGTCCACCAAAATGTTGATGTTGCATGTTGTAATTATGAGGCATAGCACTGTATGTAATGAGTCCAACAGGTTCAGTTTACACTCTGCTAGACACATCAATTACTAATTATTCTGTTAAATGAGAAAAAGGCAAAGTGTTTATTTATTCATAAGCAATTAAATACGTATCAACCCCTGAGTCATTTCCCCCCATTCTCTGACAGTGGTCTAGACATCATCACTCTGCTTTGCTACCCTTGGAAAGATGGATTTTGTTGAAGTACTGATATAGTCTGAATCAAATAAGCTTCCGTAAAAATGTTGAAAAGGCCAAATGTTCGTAATTGCTCTTTGGCTACCCAATTCCAATCCATCCTTAAATAGACTAACTCTTGCAAAACAAGCAGTCAAGGCTACAGGGGAAGTATTGAATAAACAGCAGGCCTACATAAAGAACTCTCCATCAACGGTCTGCCTCACAATGAGGCCATTTTTCTAAACTTTCCTTCAGAAGTGACAATTACTGTAGCTTCCAAGATATTGACAATGTCCAGAAAGAAAAATTGAATATGCTCTGTTTTGTGTTTATATTGATGAAATTGAGCTACAAAGACATTGTAACATAAATATTTCTAATCAAATATGTCTATCGGTATATTAAACTGCATTTCTTTACACGACACTGTATAACATATATTGTATTTGTGTGTAGTAACACTAATTACTGTACTAAAAACATTGTACACACATGGTGTTGCATAGCTCTGAAAGCACTGATGCCCTTTCTCTATTAGAACATGGAAATATCATAATAGTTTTTATACGTTACCACATATATCATTTTGTGTGAAAAAGAGCAAAGAACAATGCACACTCTGAGGAATGATTTATGCGTGCATCCTCAGTAGAGACCAACGGAACAGAGCTTCAAAACCCCAAAACACCTTTATTATGCCATACATATTTAATTTGATTGACATAAAGATTAAGAAAAGCCTTTTTCATGCAAATATAGCCCATTACTCATGGAGACACCCTAGGCTATTTGCTGTTGTTGTCCATGGAGCACTTTACAGTCTACTCTCACCAGGTTTTCTGCCCCTTCACATTCCCAGCTTCAAATATCAACCAAACAAAACAACATTTTCAATTAGGGTAGTGCAAACCTTTTTGCAATATTCCCTTTAAATATTAATTATAATCAACATTTGATATAATATTACTTTTAGTATTAGATTTATTGGAAATGGTATAGGCAATCTATTGTACTACATTGACTAATCCACAACCCCATTCCCCTACAGAATGCCAGCAATGCATGAGTGTTTGTGCATTAAAATATCCCATGCATATTTCAGTGACAATCCTTTTTAATTAGGTGTGTTGGTGAATTTTTATACTACGACAAGCAACTCCATTTAGGTTAAGTCCTTGTGACGCTTGTTGTTGATAGACATGTGTATGCGCACACATGTCATACATTTCTGAATCCAACCAGAGATATTTATAAAAAAACGAATTGACATTTATATATGCACACATAACTTCTGAGGCATACTGCACACATTCATCTCAATTTTAGAGCCTTCCGTAAATTACACCTTGTTTTCTTGGAATGGCTTAACGATTGATTGAATCAATCCGAGCAATCAGCTGCATATTGTTAATTTTCTCTGTGTCATAATATTTTTCTTAATTCATCTTTAAAGGTCTCAGCAGTATCCTTTCAATAGCACAGCTCTGGGTATGAGTCGCTGCAATCAAGTTCAAAGCTCTGCTAGACTTTTAGCAAAAACATTATAAAAAATGAGTACTTTTGGAAATTCCTGGACAACTGAAAAATACAGTAAACAACTTACATGAGAATCACTGTAACATCACCAAAAAGCCCGCACAAACTGTACAATAGTAGCTTTCTTATGCCACAATTTTTCTGTCCCAGATAAATTTCCACGTTGTGGGCAAATTCTTAGGTCATAAAAGATTGTTGGATGTCCTGGCTCGTTCAGTGTGACAGGGTCTAGGTCTACCAATTCAGCACCATTACTGTACATGCGGTTGTAGGCTCCGACAAAGGTTTGCCAGTGTGCAAATTCTTTGCCTTTATCATGTAGTGTGGCTGGTGTTACACACTGATCACGGTGCCTGACCAGTAGGAACACCGCCGGCAATGACAAAAGTGTTATTTTTTTAATTGAAAATTTTACTGTAGAATTCGCGCATCGTATAATGAAAAAGTTGTTTAAGTAATGGGTTGTGTCTAGTTACAAATAACATAAACACACATCGAATGTCAAAATTGGAATGCTTGAATTGAGTAATGCCAATAGAGACGGAGGCGCATATCACATTCAAGCTATGGGTCTTATATTCAGTGTTTTCATATTGTGATATACCTCTTAAATTTGAGAGTTGAGCTTTCATTAAGAGGAGCGCAGTCACAGAGGTAGGAGGAGCAGTGTCTGTCAATCATCAACATAGCAACAGCTTGTATTGGTTCTTTTTTTGCTTGATTTTAATTTATTTTATTGAACTAGGCAAGTCAGTTAAGAACAAATGCTTTTTTACAATGACGGCCTACCAGGGAACAGTGCCTTGTTCAGGGGCAGAATGATAGATTTTTACCTTGTCAGCTGGGGGATTTGATCCAGCAACCTTTCGGTTACTGGCCCAACAACCAATAGGCTACCTGCCGCCCCGATACGCATGATACGCATGTCACTGTTGATGTAACCTACGTAGGCTGACGTAGCTTCACAAGCCAGCTTCACAAGCCAATCACAGAATGCTACGACAAAACTGAAGCAAATAGTACAATCTGGCGAGGTTGATTTCAAGTTGTAAATTTGGTCACATCGCACAGTGTGACATGTAATAATCAGAAACACTGAATCCAACGTACAATGTGGGAAGGCCTTAACCAGAGTGAACCACTGTCATAATTCCAGACTGCAATCACAAAGTATCCAAAAAAGTTGAGAGAAATGGAAGAAATAGTCCCAAAAAATGAAGAAAATTACAGGTTTTGTAATCATAGGTTATTCAGTAAAGATAATGCCAATTAATGGTAAAGAAAACAAGATAACTTATGCTGTTTAATCGGACGAGCATCACCATATTTGGGGTCTCAATTGGGATCTATTGCTATGAAGCCTTTTCTTTTTTGACTCCCTGTTGCACCATGTGACCCACATCGGCTGACCCATTACTGAAACCAGAGCTTAACCTCAATCATTGTTCTGGAAGGGAGTGAGTGGGAATACAGTGCATTCGGAAAGTATTCAGACCCATTGACCTTTTTCACATTTTGTTACGTTACAGCTTTATTCTAAAATGTATTTTTTTTTAAATCGTCATCAATCTACACACAGTCCACCATAATGACAAATAAAACATGTTTTTGGAAATCTTTGAAAAGCAGTTAAAAATATAAACTGAAATATCACATTTACAAAAGTATTTAGAACTTTACTCAGTAATTTGTTGAAGCACCTTCGCCAGCGATTACAACATAAAGTCTTATTCGGTGTGATGCTACAAGCTCGGCAGACATGTATTTGGGGAGTTTCTCCCAATCTTCTGTTTTGCTATCACAGACTGGAAAATGTTCCGGGATTCTTCCGATGGCATTGAGGAGTACACCACATCAGTCACTGGCTTTATCAATAAGTGCATGGAGGACGTCGTCCCCACAGTGACTGTACGCACATACCCCAACCAGAAGCAATGGATTAGTCGTGAAGAGGGGATGACAAAGCCTATTCCCCCTCAGGAAACTAAAAAGGCATGGGTCCTCAGATCCTCAAAAGGTTCTACAGCTGCAATATCGAGAGCATCCTGACTGCTTGCATCACTGCCTGGTACGGCAATTGCTCAATCTCTGACCGCAAGTTACTACAGAGGGTAGTGCGTACGGCCCAGTATATCACTGTGGCTAAGCTGCCAACCATCCAGGACCTCTACACCAGGTGGTGTCAGAGGAAGGCCCTAAAAATTGTCAAAGACCCCAGCCACCCCAGTCATAGACTGTTCTCTCTACTACTGCATGGCAAGCGATACCAGAGTGCCAAGTCGAGGACAAAAAGGCTTCTCAACAGTTTTAAGCCCTAAGCCATAAGACTCCTAAACAGGTAATCAAATGGCTACCTGGACTGTTTGCATTGTGTGCCCCCCCCCCCCCCCCCCCTTGGATGTATTTCAAGGCCTACCTTCAAACTTAGTGCCTCTTTGCTTGACATCACGGGAAAATCAAAAGAAATCAGAAAAATATTGTAGACTTCCACAAGTCTGGTTCATCCCTGGGAGCAGTTTCCAAACGACTGAAGGTACCACGTTAATCTGTACAAACAATAGTACGCAAGTATAAGCACCATGGGACCACGCAGCCGTCATACTACTCAGGAAGGAGATGCATTCTGTCTCCTGGACATGAACGTACTTTGGTGCGAAAAGTGCAAATCAATCACAGAACAACAGCAAAGGACCTTGTGAAGATGTTGGAGGAAACAGGTACAACGAATCTATATCCACAGTAAAACGAGTCCTATATTGACATAACCTGAAAGGCAGCTCAGCAAGGAAGAAGCCACTGCTCCTAACCCACCATAAAAAAGCCAGACTACGGTTTGCAACTGCACATGGGGACAATGATCACCCTTTTTGGAGAAATGTCCTCTGGTCTGATGAAACACAAATATAATATTTTGGCCATAATGACCATCGTTATGTTGGGAGGAAAAAGGGGGAGGCTTGCAAGCCGAAGAACACCATCCCAACCGTGAAGTTCGGGGGTGGCAGCATCATGTTGTGGGGGTGCTTTGCTGCAAGGGGGACTGGTGCACTTCACAAAACTGATGGCATCATGAGTATTGAAAATTATGAGAATATATTGAAGCAACATCTCAAGACATCAGTCAGGAAGTTAAAGCAAATGGGTCTTCCAAATGGACAATGACCCCAAGCATACTTCCAAAGTTGTTGCAAAATGGCTTGAGGACAACAAAGTTAAAGTATTGGAGTGGCCATCACAAAGCCCTGACCTCAATTCTCTAGAAAATTTGAGGGCAGAACTGAAAAAGCATTTGCGAGAAAGAAGGCCTACAAACCTGCTTCAGTTACACCAGCTCTGTCTGGAGAAATGGGCCAATATTCACCCAACTTTTTGTAGGAAGCTTGTGGAAGGCTACCTGAAACGTTTGACCCAAGTTAAACAATTTAAAGGCAATGCTACCAAATTCTAATTGAGTGTATGTAAACTTCTAACCCACTGGGAATGTGATGAAATAAATAGAAGCTGAAATTTTTATTTTTTTATTTTTATTTTACCGTTATTTTACCAGGTAAGTTGACTGAGAACACATTCTCATTTGTAGCAACGACCTGGGGAATAGTTACAGGGGAGAGGAGGGGGATGAATGAACCAATTGTAAACTGGGGATTATTAGGTGACCATCAAATAAATAATCCTCTCTACTATTATTCTGATATTTCACATTCTTAAAATAATGTGTTGATCTTAACTGACCTAAGACAGGGACATTTTAGAGGATTAAATGTCAGGACTTGTGAAAAACTGAGTTTAAATGTATTTGGCTAAGGTGTATGTAAATTTCCGACTTCAACTGTAAATGTACATTACTGTATTGCACGTAGGCTGATCTTCTACATCGACTTCAATGCAAAACCTTGGAGTCTCATGGTTCTCACCCCCTTCCATAGACTAACATAGTAATTATGACAACTTCTGGAGGACGTCCCCCAACCTATCAGATCTCTTGCAGCATGAACTGACATGCTGTCCACGCAATCAAAGGATCAAATAATTAATCTAGTGAAAGTATAAGCTACAGCTAGCTAGCACTGCAGTCCATAATATGTGGTGACTAGTTGACTCAAAGAGAGAGAAAGACAATAGTTGAAGAGTTTTTAACACATTTATTCATAAAACAATTAAGGAGAAGCAGCAGAAAGAGAGAGAGAGTGAGAGAGCTATTTTTTCCACTTTCAGTTTCACTGATAGCAAATGTAGCTGGCTAGTTTAGCCTACTCAAACACCCTGCTCAAACAGAGGGATGCTATGTCAACTAACTAGCTAGGACTATCCAACACAACACTGGTTCTCTTCCAAGTCAAGGTAAGCTTCTGTTTTTTCTAATTTAAAGCCACCGAGGCCCGCCGGTGTACTTGCTAAACTGCTTACTGACTGTACACTGTAACTTTACTGCATGATTGTAGCGGGTTCTATTAGCTATGTTGACTATGATGTTACTTTAGCTAATATGGTGACAACGATGTAGGCTGTGTGTAGTGGCTATGATATGGTATGGCTTGGAAAGGTTTTTTGCATGGTCACATACAGCTGATGTGTTGTGCATTGAAGTCCACAAGCGAAGGGGAAAGGTGAGAGGAGGGGAGAGCATAGATAAGAGAATGAATGCAACGTGACTGCTACAAAAGTGAACCCTGTTTACGCATGATCAGTGGTGTATTCATTCCACCGATTCTGTTTAAAAATGTTTCTTAAAACTTCTTATGGCTTGGGGGCAGTATTTCGACTGCTGGATGAGAAGCGTGCCCAAAGTAAACTGCCTGTTACTCAGGCCCAGAAGCTAGGATATGCATATAATAGGTAGATTCGGGATAGAAAACACTCTAAAGTTTACAAAACTGTTAAGATGATGTCTGTGAGTATAACAGAACTGATATGGCAGGCAAAAACCTGAGGAAAATCCATCCAGGAAGTGGGATTTTTTAATTGAATGCCTATACAGTATCTAATGGGTTAGGACCCAGGTTGCAGTTCCTATGGCTTCCACTAGATGTCAACAGTCTTTAGACATTGTTTCAGGCTTGTTTTCTGAAAAATGAAGAATGCAACCTTTTTGTCAGTGGACTGAGGAAGAATGTAGAGCTGGTTTGCGCGCGTGACCGATTAGGAGCCATTCGCTGTTTTTCCTTTCTGTTGAATGCGCTATTGTCCGGTTGAAATATTATCGATTATTTAGACAATTGACAACCTGAGGATTAATTATAAACGTCGTTTGACATGTTTCAACGAACTTTACCAGTACTATTAGGATGTATTCGTCTGCATGTTTTGACCGCCTTGGAGCCAAAACGTGCCAAGAAAACTGAGTTTTTGGGATATAAAGAGGGACTTTATCGAACAAAACAAACATTTATTGTGTAGCTGTGGGACTCTTGTGACTGAAACCATATGAAGATCTTCAAAGGTAAGTGATTAATTTTATCTCTATTTCTGACTTTTGTAATTCCTTTACTTGGTTGTAAAATGTTTGTATGCTTTTGTAAGCGGGGTGCTGTCCTCAGATAATCGCATGGTATGCTTTCGCCGTGAAGTTTTTTTGAAATCTGACAAAGCGGCTGGATTAACAAGAAGTTTATCTTTAAACCGATGTATAACACTTGTATTTTCAATTAATGTTTATTATGATTATTTCTGTATTTTGAATTTGGCGCTCTGCAATTTCACCGGAAGTTGTCGAGGTGGGTCGCTAGCGGAACGCCTGCGCCAGAAAGGTTAAAGGGAAGTAAATGTAATGAAACGGGGATAAAAATACCTGACTAATGATCACACCCTAGACAAGCTAGATGCAGGCAAGAGTGTGTAAGGCGGTATTGAATGTGTCACTGTCTGTACATGTGTGACTGTTTGTCGCCTCAAAATGATATCTGGACCTGTGTGCACCTACGTTGTAAACTTTCATTCATAGGCTAGGTTGTAGCAACGTCATGATGGGTGTAGGGACAATTCGAGTATCATGTAGTAGCCTACATCTATCGCTGTTACATTTAACTGGTTGAATGGAATATGAATGACAGTCATCCAATATGCTGTAATAGAAATAAGGCCATGCTCATGAAAAGTCAAAATCGTCCTCCTTCATCTTAAATCGCACCGACCGCCACTGAATTGATTACATTGAGACATCAAGTGGTTTGCGATGACGTGATGTGATGATGTGGTTCAGTTGATAGAAAATGGTGCTTCCAATGCTTGGGTTCTGGGTTTGATTCCCCCATCGGCAAAGCACCCCCAAAACAAATTCCCGCGGCTATGCTGGACAGTATGTCCAAAGAGAGCAGGACATGCCAGGCTTTTTAAAGTGAAGCTGATATATCAAATCAGGCCATATATCTTAAAAGCTCCAGACATTAAGCATTGCTCATCATGACTAAGGCCCAGAGCCTTTCCTGTCAATGACCAGGAAAAACACCTGGCTCGACTGCTTACTTCCTTAAGCGAGAGTAACAATAGCACTGTATGATGTTGCACATTCAGGGATATGCTTCACATTGTGAAAAAGCTAACCAAACGTATTTAATTTTGCAGACACACTTATCCAGAGCAAATTATAGGAGCAATTAGGGTTAAGTGCCTTGCTCAAGGACACAGACATATTTTTCACCTAGTCCGCTTGGGGATTCAAACCAGCAACCTTTCAGTTACTGGCCCAATGCTCTTAACCACTAGGGTACCTGCCACCTGATGGATTCCTAATGTGGGTCTCAGACTCATTGTGAAACTACCAGAGCATTATGTTCCAAACAGAATCAAAGATGGTGTTTTATATATTTATGCACTTTATGGTTTTTAATTGGTTCCTTGGGATTCTTATCCTCATTTTCCTTTCAAACAATTTATCAGCAGAACGAACTGTCTTCAGGAAGTGGCAAATGTTCTGCCTTAAATCCAAGTGCTCACCGCCTGCTCCACTCACCTCAAGCATCAATCAACACTAACTCACCTCCCGAGGGAAGACAGGCCGAGACTATTCACACTTTCTCCTTCTGTTCTATTACAAAGAGAGTCTTTTCCGAGTCACATGCCTTTCACCTCGACAATGACGAGTTCATCCCAATCTCTGTATGACAAAAACACATGACATTTGATGTGATGTCTGCTGATATGTACTTTCAATATAATGCTTCTCAATATATTTTTTGCGGTCATTTCCTCATGGTTGCTTCCAAGGTTGTTAGCCGTGAAAGGTTAAGGCTGCAATTGAACCATTTGGGGGACACGTTTTTCACATCCGTGTGCAACCCAACATAATAACCAAAAATGTATGTTGAAGATATACATGCATTTCTGAGTAAAGAGCACCTCATTCATACTGTCCACTAACATAACTGTATAGGAGGAAAATGGTATACATGTCATATACTGTGGGGGAGAAAAGGCCTATCAATGAGATTGAAAAAGGGAGCAAATCCACCTTTCATTTCCCATTTCAATCATGTGCAGTCATTACCTCACACCATTTACTCCCTCATTATGTTGACAAAATGGCACCATTATGGACATGACATTACAGAAAAGCAACAGGACTTTTTTTCCAAATTAATTCCAGGTTTCAACCAGAGCCAGAGTTATGAGTGAAAATGTTGCACTGTAGGGCTCATTTACTCTGAGCATTACATGGGGCATAAAAATGACTTGGTGCTAGATATATTTATTACATTTTGAACCCAAACATGCTGATTTACTATACTGTCTGAGCTCTAGAAAGAGAAGAAGAAGAGTGTTTCAAAGATGCTGAAACACTACATTTCAAAACCAAAAAGGACAGGATTGTTGCAGCTTTTATTCTATTTACGTAGAAAGAAAGTCATTCCTATTGACGAGGTATGAGGAGTAATACATCAATAGCAGGTACCAGTAATATATCTACAAGTTACATAGAATGTGTGTTATATCAATAGAAACAGATTACATTAAATGAAAGGCCGCATGATAGGTCAGGGGATATAGCAATGTATCACACAGACAATGTCTAGTTAGGCAAGTGTAGCATTGAGGCGCTGTCTTGTGCTAAATACGGCTGCTAGAATCCTGACTAGAACCAAAAAATGTGATCATATTACTCCAGTGCTAGCTTCCCTACACTGGCTTCCTGTTAAGGCAAGGGCTGATTTCAAGGTTTTACTGCTAACCTACAAAGCATTATATGGGCTTGCTCCTACCTATCTTTCCGATTTGGTCGTGCCGTACATACCTACACATACGCTACGGTCACAAGATGCAGGCCTCCTAATTGTCCCTAAAATGTCTAGGCAAACAGCTGGAGGCAGGGCTTTCTCCTATAGAGCTCCATTTTTATGGAATGGTCTGCCTACCCATGTGAGAGACGCAGACTCGGTCTCAACCTTTAAGTCTTTACTGAAGACTTATCTCTTCAGTAGGTCATATGATTGAGTGTAGTCTGGCCCAGGAGTGTGAAGGTGAACGGAAAGGCTCTGGAGCAACGAACCGCCCTTGCTGTCTCTGCCTGGCCGGTTCCCCTCTCACCACTGGGAGTCTCTGCCTCTAACCGTATTACAGGGGCTGAGTCACTGGCTTACTGGTGCTCTTCCATGCCGTCCCTAGGAGGGGTGCGTCACTTGAGTGGGTTGAGTCGCTGACGTGATCTTCCTGTTTGGGTTGGCGCCCCCCCCCCCCCTTGGTTTGTGCCGTGGCGGAGATCTTTGTGGGCTATACTCGGCCTTGTCTCAGGATGGTAAGTTGGTAGTTGAAGATATACCTCTAGTGGTGTGGGGGCTGTGCTTTGGTTAAGTGGGTGGGGTTATATCCTGCCTGTTTGGCCCTGTCCGGGGGTATCATCGGATGGGGCCACAGTGTCTCCTGACCCCCCCTGGCTCAGCCTCCAGTATTTATGCTGCAGTAGTTTGTGTCGGGGGGCTAGGGTCAGTCTGTTATATCTGGAGTACTTCTCCTGTCTTATCCGGTGTCCTGTGTGAATTTAAGTATGCTTTCTCCAATTCTCACTTTCTCTCGTTCTTTCTTTCTCTCTCTCGGAGGACCTGAGCCCTAGGACCATGCCTCAGGACTACCTGGCATGATGACTCCTTGCTGTCCCCAGTCCACCTGGCCGTGCTGCTGCTCCAGTTTCAACTGTTCTGCCTGTGGCTATGGAACCTTGACCTGTTCACTGGACGTGCTACCTGTCCCAGACCTGCTGTTTTCAACTCTCTAGAGACCGCAGGAGCAGTAGAGATACTCTCAATAAACGGCTATGAAAAGCCAACTGACATTTACTCCTGAGGTTCTGACTTGTTGCACCGTCGACAACTACTGTGATTATTATTATTTGACCATGCTGGTCACTTATGAACATTTGAACATCTTGGCCATGTTCTGTTATAATCTCTACCCGGCACAGCCAGAAGAGGACTGACCACCCCTCATAGCCTGGTTCCTCTCTAGGCTTCTTCCTAGGTTTTGGCCTTTCTAGGGAGTTTTTCCTAGCCACTGTGCTTCTACACCTGCATTGCTTGCTGTTTGGGGTTTTAGGCTGGGTTTCTGTACAGCACTTTGAGATATCAGCTGATGTAAGAAGGGCTATATAAATAAATTTGATTTGATTTGATTTGTGCTCCTTGGAAGTCACCTTCTTTTTGAAGCTGTCAAGACCACTTCGACTACTGTTGATGTTGCTGTAACCTTGGCAGAAGTCACAGAGGGGATACCCTTAGGAGTTTGCTCTGTCAACCTGGGTTGATGTACAGAAAGTACATCCTTAACACTATGTATAATGAAATATTTACAGATATGTTGTGTTAAGTTATTTAATTGGCACACACATGTTGGTTGGAGCATGAAACACTGTTCAATTCCCATGAGGGCCAGTTTCACTTTTCATTGTCTGTGACTTTATCGTTGAAAAGGGGATTAGGTGAAAGACCAGAAGAGGATATTTTTTAAGTACTGGACAGCTTTGTGACATCAAATGGACTTTGGTGGTCAAGATGTGTTGGTATCTGTACTGATGGCGCAAAAGCCATGACAGGGAGACATAGTGGAGTGGTAATGCGCGTGCAAGCAGTTTTCCCGACGCCACTTGGGTACACTGCAGCATCCACCCAGAAGCTCTTGCTGCCAAAGGAATGCCTGACAGCTTGAAATATGTTTTGAACACTACAGAGAAAATGGTTAACTTTGTTATAGCAAGGCCCCTGAACTGTCATGTATTTTCTACACTATGCAATGATATGGACAGCAATCATGTAACGCTTTTATAACATACAGAAGTGCGTTGGTTATCAAGGGACAAGGTATTGACACATTTTTAAAGCTTAAAGTTTTCTTTACTGACCATTATTTTCTCTTGTCTGACCGCTTGCATGATGATGAGTTTCTCACACGACTGGCCTATCTGGGTGATGTTTTTTCTCTCCTGAATGATCTGAATCTAGGATTACAGGGACTCTCTGCAACTATATGCAATGTGAGGGCCAAAACCGAGGCTATGATTAAGAAGTTGGAGCTCTTCTCTGTCTGCATTAACACACAGGTCTTTCCATCATTGTATGATTTTTTTATGTGCAAATGAACTCAAGCTTACGGACAATGCCATATGTGATATAGCGAAGCACCTGAGTGAGTTGGGTGTGCAGTTACGTAGGTACTTTCCTGAAACAGATGACACAAACAACTGGACTCGTTATTCCTTTCATGCCCTGTCTCCAGTCCACTTACCGATATCTGAACAAGAGAGCCTCATCGAAATTGCAACAAGCAGCTCTGTGAAAATTGTATTAAATCAGAAGCCACTGACAGATATCTGGTTTGGGCTGCGCTCAGAGTATCCTGCCTTGGCAAATTGCGTTGTTAAGACACTGATGTCCTTTGCAATCACATACCTATGTGAGAGTGGATTTTCGGCCCTCACTAGCATGAAAACTAAATACAGGCAAAGACTGCGTGGAAAATTATTTAAGACTGATTCTCTCCAGTACAACCCAACATTTCAGAGTTATGTGCATCCTTTCAAGCAAACCCTTCTCATTAACCTATGGTGAATTATTCACAATTTTCAATGAACAAATTATTATTTATGCCCTGGTCCTATACTTCCCACGAGCCGGGTTGTGACAAAGACTCACACTCATTCATATGTTTAATAAATGTATCGCATAGTGTGTGTGTGGCAGGCTTACAATGATGGAAAAAACAACATTTGAGAGTATGCTGACCCTGGTGCTAGAGGGGGTACGCAGCTGGAGGTTGAATGTTTGAAGGGGTACGGGACTATAAAAAGTTTGGGAACCACTGGATTAGAGAAATTTTGCAGTTTGGGGGGGAAGTGACACAGGTGAAGAGTTTTGTTTCAAAACGCAATTTATATATTTTCTGAAATGTTGGTTAATTCATAGTAATTAAAAAAACATATTGTAAAAGACATATAGCTATAATTTTGTAATCTTAACCTGTCTGGTTCCGGCGTTCCGCTAGCGGAACTCCTCCCACATTCCACTGAAAAGGCAGAGCGCGAAATTCAAAAGATATTTTTTAGAAATACTTAACTTTCACACATTAACAAGTCCAATACAGCAAATGAAAGATACACATCTTGTGAATCCAGTCAACATGTCCGATTTATGAACTTTATCAAACAAAACATGCATGTATTGTGTAACATGAAGTCCTATGAGTGTCATCTGATGAAGATCATCAAAGGTTAGTGATTCATTTTAGCTATATTTCTGCTTTTTGTGACTGCTATCTTTCGCTGGAAAAATGGCTGTGCTTATTGTGGTTTGGTGTGACCTAACATAATCGTTTGTGGTGCTTTCGCTGAAAAGCATATTTGAAATTGGACACTTTGGTGGGATTAACAACAAGATTACCTTTAAAATGTTATAAGAAACATGTATGTCTGAGGAATTTATATTATGAGATTTCTGTTGTTTTGAATTTGGCGCCCTACACTTTCACTGCCAGATCATCCCGTTACCGGGATTGCAGCCATAAGAAGTACCAACGCATATTTTCAACTGGTTGGATTACCGAAATATGGTTCCGTTTCCCACCTTTCGATTTGACCAAACTCTCTATTTTACAAAGGCTTTACAAGAGTCAACTCTATAAAGTAGAGAGAGAGAAAAGGGGAAATGTATTTATGAGGGTCATAAACCTCCCCCAACAGGCCAACGTCATGACATATGCAACAAGCAAAATTATCATGTGGCTGCTATAAAAGTGAACTGTGTATGCGTGTGATCAGGGGTGTATTCATTCCACCGATTATGTTAAAAACATTTCTTAAACGGAAGCAAACAGAACGAAACGGGAACAAACATACATTAGCTGAATTTTTGGAATAGAAACTCTCGTTTGCAACTGTTGGACTAATGATTACACCTCAGATCAGCTAGATGCAGGCAAGAGTGTGCAAAGCGGTATTGAATGTATCACTGTCTGTCACCTTGATTACTCAAATTTTTACTAAACAATTTGAGTATCATGTAGTAGTCTAAACCTATCGATGTTAAATTGAGCTGGGTGAATGGAATATGTATGACAGTCATCCAATATGCTGTAATAGAAATAAGGCCATGCTCATGAAAAAAATTATCTTCCTCCCTCATCTTAAACGTCACCGACCACCACTACCTGAGCAGGAGATTAATTTGGTTTCATGGCATTTGTTTGACAGCTTTTCTTTATCAACCTATCTCCATATCCTGTGATACACAAGGTCTTTAATGGTTTTTGATTCATTCTTTTTTTTCTAGTGACTCCTTTATAAGTACTTGCATTTTTTGAACATCTTATTTCGAACCAGTGCTCCCCTGGCTCTGCTCCACTTTAAAAATCCCTTCCTAAGAAACAGTAAAAAAATATATATATATTTGAGTCATACAAATGTTCTTTCTCAATGTTTACCTTTATAAAACATACATTTGCTTTCCTTCACTCTTTTCCAAGGTTTTATGGGCAAAAAGCACGTACAGTATTTCCATGTAAACATCACATAAATAACCTATCGAGGTCAGCGTCTGTCTTTTTCATGTTTTTCATCTTAATTTCCTGCTCTACTTCTGTATATTTCCACTCCACGGTTATCTTTGATTTGGGACTGTCTCTCTCTCCCTCACTTCCCCTTGCCATCATTGCTGGTGCGAAAATGAAAATCCAGATGCCCAGGAGTCCTGGTTTGCTTTGCACACCACTGCTTACTATATCTCCGGATGTGCTTGTCAACTGATGATAAAACTTTGATAGGACAGAGGGAAGAGGAAAGAGGCAAGAGATGATTGGTCAGAGAAGCAGCTGACCGGAAAACTCTTGTCCACTCTTTCTCTGCCAGTGTGCCCCAGCTGGCAAAGAGAGAACATTTCACATGTCATGTCTGGATGCCACCCAGTATCCCATGAGTCTGGATTTTGCGTCTGTGATGTTATGTTCTAGCCCTGTCGTCTGAATCACTTCGCTGGAGATTCTGTCAATGTGCACTGTTGTATTCCTGACAAAAGATGGATAATGAAGAATAAATATGTTTCTTGAATTGTTGTTGCGACTCTGGGTTGTAAAGGTTAAATAAACCAGTTTCTATAGTAATCTTCTGGAAAAAGGACAGATGTCAACTTCAAAACAACACAATGGTTTTTCAAAGTTTTGCAATGCTGGAAAGTTTTCCATTATGTAGGTTTTTCATTATATTTCCATTATAAAATACTGCATGTGTAATTGTACATATTATGTCACTGAGTATTTGAGCCAGTGAAAAACAACAAACAACAAAAGCATTACATTTACCTCAGTACACTAAATCATATCAAAGCACATAGCTTAAAGAAACAACTAAGGCTGAGGGGCAATGTTCTAAAGTGCATAGAATATCAAATAGTTTCAGCTGTGCTGAATCCATTTTAAAACGTTCTGTAAAATGGCAATGTTGACATTACTTCAAACTTTTCAAATGAACTGATATTGAAGTTAGGTGTATTGCCCATCATTAACAAAATGTAATGATATGCAAACTGTTGAAATGTTTTAGCTGTTATAGCTACCAAACCATTAACAGTGGTATCAGAACTCAGGATAAGACCCAGATGATGTTTATTGACCCAAACAGGGTCAGGTGGAGACAAGCACGAAGACAGGTGAAACAGATCAGGGTGTGACAGTGGAGCTAACAGTGTCTCTGGGTTGAGGAAGAGCTAGCAACCATGCTGGCAGAGAGATAGAACATTTCACCAGATGTAGTTGTGGCTGCATCAGTTGTCTCACTGCCCTTACCCATTACCCTCTTTTCACTCAGGAGGTTGAAACAATTTGACATGTCCCCTCAGATCCTCAGGAACTTTTACAGCTGCACCATCAAGGGCATCCTGACTGGTTGCATCACCGTCTGGTATGGAAACTGCACCGCCTTCAACTTGAAGTCCCTATAGAGGGTGGTGCTGACGGCCCAGCCCATCACTGGGGGCCTGAAAAATTGCCAAGCACTCCTGCCACCTGAGACTTGGACTGTTCTCCATGCTCCAGTCCGGCAAGAGGTTCCAGTTTCCAGTGTCAGATCTAGATGTTAAGTCCCCCATATAGGGGACCTTCTGCACCAGTACAGACTGAAATGTTTTGTACAAAAATGTGATATTGTGCTTTATAGTGCCAAAAAACCCCATCTGTCTGCTCTCCGTTTCCACACTCTTAGCGGAGCTGACTTGAAGTGTCAGGTTTCAGACCCCTCATTTGCATAGGGAGTGACATGTCACATTGTCTGGCCTATTCAGACAAATAATACATTTTCTCTTCCTGGAAGATAGTATTTGAACGGTGACCGTCTAGTGACTGCAGCCGTTGTGGTTTCATCTCGCTACCATATTCTCCACTAGCTTTAGAGCTCTAAACATGAAAAAACACAAACAAATTTCATAGAATTGAAAGAAGAACACTTTCTCTAAGTCACAGACGGACAAAATCACGTCATACATAAAGCTGAAGTTATAACGCGTCTGCACATATCTGAAGGGTGTCTCTGCGCCGCTCAGTGGACGTTTAGGAGAAAATGTTCTGTTGTAATTTATATGAAATAGTGCCAATATTATAGTCACTAAGAATGACTATATTTACAGTGATTTCGGAAAGTATTCAGACCCCTTCCCTTTTCCACATTATGTTACAGCCTTATTCTGAAATTGATTTTAAAAAAGAATTACAAAAACAATTTTTTTTTAGACATTTTTGATAATTTATTATCACATTTACATAATATATATAAGGTCCCACAGTTGACAGTGCATGTCAGAGCAAAAACCAAGCCATGAGGTCAAAGGAATTGTCCGTAGAGCTCCGAGACAGGATTGTGTTGAGACACAGATCTGGGAAAAGGTACTAAAACATTTCTGCAGCATTAAAGGTCCCCAAGAACACAGTGGCCTACGTCATTCTTAAATGGAAGAAGTTTGGAACCACCAAGACTCTTGATAGAGCTGGCCAAACTAAGCAATCGGGGGAGAAGGGCCTTGGTCAGGGAGGTAACCAAGAACACAATGGTCACACGGATAGAGCTCCAGAGTTCCTCTGTGGAGATTGAAGAACCTTCCAGAAGGACAACCATCTCTGCAGCACTCCACTAGTTTATGGTATCCAGATGGAATCCACTCCTCAGTAAAAGGCACAGCCTGCTTGGAGTTTGCCAAATGGCATCTAAATGACTATCAGACCATAAAAAACAAGATCATATGTCTGATAATATCGAGATTAACCTCTTTGGCCTGAATGCCAAGCGTCACGCCTGGAGGAAACCTGGCACCATCCCTACAGTGAAGCATGGTTATGGTAGCATTATGATGTGGGGATGTTTTGCAGCGGCAGGGACAAGGAGACTAGTCAAGATCGAGGGAAAGATGAACGGAGTAAAGTACAGAGAGATTCTTAATGCAAACCTGCTCCAGAGAGCTCAATCTCAGACTGGGGCGACGGTTTACCATACAACAGGACAACAACCCTTTGCTGGAGTGGCTTCGGGAGAAGTCTCTGAATTTTCTTGAGTGGCCCAGCCAGAGCCCAGACTTGAACCCAATCAAGCATCTCTGGAGAGACTTGGAAATAGCTGTGCAGCAACGCTCCCCATCCAACCTGACAGAACTTGTGAGGATCTGCAGAGAAGAATGGGAGAAACTCCCCAAATACAGGCGTGCCAAGCTTGTGGCGTCATACCCAAGAAGCCTCGAGTCTGTAATCACTGCCAAAGATGCTTTAACAAAGTACTGAGTAAAGTGTCTGATTACTCATGCAAATGTGATATTTACATTTTTTATACATTTGCAAACATTTCTAAAAAAAAGTTTTTCTTTGTCGTTATGGGATATTGTTAGTAGATTGATGTGGGGGGGGGGGGAAATCATCGATTTTAGAATATGGCTCTAACATAACAACATTTTGACTGTGTCAAGGGGTCTGAATACTTTCTGAATTCACTGTATTTTACAGTTATAGCAAATGTGAAATCTTATAGTAAGTAGTTTAACATTTGATTATTTTTTTGTTTTTTTAGTTTAACATTTGATTGACCATATTTAGAAAGCATTTCAGTCATTTCAAGCCCCAAATTTTGTTGAATAGAGAAAAATCTTATGATTTTTCATATTTTTATAATATTTATCCTATCTACTAGAGCTTGTGTCCTCAAAAGTGAGTATACCTCATCAACTTTCTAAAAGCAGGCAACATTACCAGTTATTGTTTTTGGCCATCTCATGAAAATAATTACATTAGGATATGGTGGCAGGTAGCCTCGTGGTTAGAATGGTGGCCTTGTGACCGAAAGGTTGTAAGATCAAATCCCTGAGCTGACAAAGTGAAAAATCTGTAATTCTGCCCCTGAACAAGGCAGTTAACCCACTGTTCCTAGGCTGTCATTGAAAATAAGAATTTGTTCTTAACTGACTTAAACTGACAAGATAATTTCCCCTCCTAAAAGTGACCACTTAATGCAGTTGTTACGAGGGACAGTCTTGTCAGTAAAAAAATGTGTCTATTTAGAGTGAAATCTACATTTTTCCCTATCATTCAAGAGGTTATGACTGACAACTGCTGCTCTCCCTCTCCCACAGACGATCCACAATGACCCTGCCCATCCATAGGTCTCTACCCACTCATGCACACATCCCCTCACACCTACGCTGTTGCTAATTATTGATTATTGATTGCCATAACCATTAGCACAGTATCTTTCTATTTATCCTGCTACTTGTCACTATTACTCCTGTTTACATGTATATATTACCATTAGTATATTACCATAAGTATTTATATATTCCTGCTACCAGTCACTTTTCAGTCCTGTTTACATGTATATCCTACTACCAGTCACTTTTTAAGTATAAACCTACCTCAACCACTATATACCTCAATCTATATTGTACTTATTTTTTATTTAAATAAAATCTATATTTTCTATTATTATCTATGTTATTATTATAAACACTGCATTGTTGGGAAAGAGATCTCTATTGTATCCTGTGCACGTGGAGAATAAACTTTGACACTTCGGTCTTTTATTTTTCTTTTGAGACTGGGAATTGTCCCTCGTAACAACTGCTCAAGTGGTCACTTTTTAGGAGATAGCCTTTTAGAAAATCCTTCCTTTCTATTTCCAAGATCAGGTTAAGGGGAAATTATCTTGTTTTATTCATATCTTAGGCGCCAACCTGCCATCCAATTGGAGCATTGTTCCTGTCTCAAAGCCCTCTTAGCTCTAAATGGATGCCTTTGCAGATTGCAAGGCTGTGTACTAAAATGAAACAAACGTGTTGCATAAAGAAATCCTATAGGGAGGTGGTGAGAGCCCAGGAAAATAACCACTCCCTCAACGTCAACAAAATGAAGGAGCTGATCGTGCACTTCGGTAAACAGCAGAGGGAGCACGCCTCTATACACATCGACGGGACTGCAGTGGAGAAGGTGGAAAGCTTTAAATTCCTCGGTGTACACATCACTGAAAATGTGAATTGGCCCACCCACACAGACAGTGGTGATGAAGGCGTAACAGCGTCTCTTCAACCTCAGGAAGATGAAGAAATGTACAACCACAGGGCTCTGCAGAGGATGGTACGGTCTGCCCAATGCCTCGCCAAGGGGAAAACCACCAGCCCTCCAGGACACATACAGCACCCGATGTCACAGGAAGGCCAAAAAGATCATCAAGGACATCAGCCACCCGAGCCACGGCCTGTTCACTCCGTTACCATCCAGTAGGCGAGGTCAGTACAGGTGCATCAAAAGTGGGACCAAGAGATTGAAAAACAGCTTCTATATCAAGGCCATCAGACTGTTCAATAGCCATCACTAGCCGGCTACCACCCGGCTACTCAACGTTGCATGTTAGAGGCTGAAGTGTAATACAAATAATAATATATTTCATATTTGAGATTGTTCAAAGTAGCCATAATTTCCCTTGATGAAAGCTTTGCACACTCTTGCCATTCTCTCAACCAGCCTCATGAGGTAGTTACCTGGAATGCATTTCAATTAACAGGTGTGCCTTCTTATCAATCAAGTTTATTTTATATAGCCCTTCGTACACCTTCTTAAAAGTTAATTTGTGAAATTTCTTTCCTTCTCAATGCGTTTGAAGTTGTGATCAGTTGTGTTGTGACAAGGTAGGGGTGGTATACAGAAGATAGCGCTATTTGGTAAAAGACCAAGTCCATATTATAGCAAGAACAGCTCAAATAAGCAAACATAAACAACAGTACATCATTACTTTAAGACATGAAGGTCAGTCAATACAGAACATTTCAAGAACTTGGAAAGTTTTTTTAAGTGCAGTCACAAAAAACATTATGCGCTATGATGAAACTGGTCTCATGAGGACCGTCACAGGAAAGGAAGACCCATAGTTACCTTTGCTGCAGAGGATAAGTTCATTAGAGTTAACTGCACCTCAGATTGCAGCCCAAATAATGCTACAGAGTTCAAGTAACAGACACATCTCAACTTCAACTGTTCAGAGGAAACTCTCCTGCGTGAATCAGTTCTTCATAGTCAAACTGCTGCAAAAAAACAATACTAAAGGACACCAATAAGAAGAAAAGATTTGCTTGGTCCACGAGCAATGGACATTAGACCGGTAGAAATCTGGCCTTTGGTCTGATGAGTCCAATTTTTTTTTATTTTTGCTTCCAACCCCCGTGGCTTTGAGAGAGGCAGAGTAGGTGAACGGATGATCTCCGCATGTGTGGTTCCCACCATTATGCATGGAGGAGGAGGTGTGAGGGTGCTTTGTGGGTGACAAGGCACTCTTAATCAGCATGGCTACCACAGCATTCTGCAGCGATATGCCATCCCATCTGATTTGCGCTTAGTGGCACTACCATTTGTTTTAACAGGACAATGACCCAACACACCTACAAGCTTTGTAAGAGCTATTTGACGTAGAATGAGAGTGATGGAGTGCTGTATCAGATGACCTGGCTTCAACAATCACCAGACCTCAACCCAATTGAGATGGCTTGAGATGAGTTGGACCACAGAGTGCAGGAAAAGCAACCAAGAAGTGCTAAGCATATGTGGGAACTCTTTCAAAACTGTTGGAAAAGCATTGCAGGTGAAGCTGGTTGAGATCATGCCAAGAGTGTACAAAGCTGTCATCAAGACAAAAGGTGGCTACTTTAAAGAATCTCAAATATAAAATATATTTTGATTCATTTAACACTTTTTTGGTTATTACATGATTCCATATGTGTTATTTCATAATTTTGATGCCTTCACTATTTTTCTACAATGTGGAAGATAGTACAAATAAAGAAAAACACTTGAATGAGTAGATGTGTCCAAACTTTTGACTGGTACTGTATATATTTCTTCGTTCCATTCTTTACTTTTAGATTTGTGTCTTGTTGTGAATTGTTAGATACTACTGCACTGTTGGAGCTAGGAACACAATCATTTTGCTACACCAGTAATAACATCTGCTAAATATGTGTCTGTGACCAAGACATTTGATTTGATTTGAAATGTATAGCAGCATGCCTAATCATTAAAATTGAACCTTGTCAAGACTCTCACAACCACCCACCAGGGGAGGTAGGCTGCCCATTTTGCTCCAGTTTGTCTGTGTTATGCATTCTTGCATAATAAAGGCACACAGAGAAACACATTGAAATACTACCATGTATACAACCAATGCATTCATATTCAGACATTGACTGCGAAACCCATTTAAGGTAACTGCTGCTCAGATTAATCTTCTTGCTACTGAAGTCAGAAGAGGCTTATATAATTGTGAATACTAATCCAGTCTTTTGGTGAGAGTGAACGCTAGAAACACTGTTAACCCTAAAAGGGACAACATATTTATAAGCCTGAAATCACCAGCTGGGTAATGATTGCAAAGAGACCCTTTTAAACACAAGTAAACAGTTTTAATTCCCCTTAATAAGCATATTTAAAAAAAAAATCACAACTGTATAGTCAAATGTGATGTTTAAAGAAGTATGTTTTTCATGTTTTGAACAGTTATTGAATTTTTTTTCCATAGAAGCTTTCTCATGCATTTTGTATGTGTTATTCATTCAAAGTGTCGTGTTTCTGTGATACTCAGAGGCTGAAAAATTGGGGATTGTACATACCGGTAGGACCTAAAATGGCGGCTGAAATAGGAAATATGGACGGTGGTGCCACTTTTTGCTCTAACTTCAGAAAACAATGAACTATAAACTCAATTCCAATTGCATCTGAAAGAAACAGCTCACATCTTGATATGGACACATTGACTGGAAGCTAAATATGTATTTAAATGTTTTTGTGGTTGCCAAATTGTGATTCTTCGTCATTTGCTGCTTTATGTGGTTGACAGCACCAACTGAAAAGGCTCTGTGTTGTGCCGAATGGTTTAGGGAGGAGCGAAGGGGGAAATGGTGGGTATCATCCCCTCAGAAAATGGGAGGTATGTATTTAATTTGTATTGATTTCCCTGTGCTGTGGCCGCTGTGTTATTCTGTTTGAAGTGATCAAGTGAGACCATTTGTGGTTCAATTAGGAAATAAGCTTTGATGTGAGAGCCAGTGGAGGTCTAAAATTTAAGTAAGCCCTGTTGAGTAATTAGAAAAAAGTAGCATAACCTACATTAAGTGATCATGTCTAAAATGCCCCCTATGTCACATTTACTGTACCATGTGAAATTAGCTTGTCAAAGTTAAGCATTTCAAGAAAAAGACCATCTGAAGGATAAATAAGTTGTCAAGTAAAGCCTCATACATTCATTACCAACTCATTCAATTGGCGCTAATATATCAAATGTATTCAAAAGAAAACAATAATAATACTAACTGCATATCAATCACTCTGAAAAATGTACGATTGTCTTCTCATTTCTTAATCTTATTGCCTCACGTTTCAGGTTCTAGATTTTCAGCAGAAGATATGGAGGAAACAACTCAGCAGACCTCAGAATATTGCTTCATCCTGTTTTGTCTCCCCTTTCCGTCTGTGTGTGTTTGTTTGGAAAAGCTGTCAGAGGGATTCAACACTTTATTTCACAGCTCTCTTCCTAGAACTGCCGAGTACACACTGCCCAGACAGGGTGAGTAATCAGTTGCCATGGAGACAGTGTATGACAGCAAGTGGTCCGTCAAGAATGACAATTGGCTAGGTGTCTACCAATCTGCCTGGTGCTAAATACAAATTGTACTCCTTTACACCCTCCTTACATCTCCACACTTCCAAAAGTAAACATGAAGCAGTCAGGAAGCTGATGAAAACTTGTTGTTGACTTCACCCATTCAAAATAATTGATCAACAAAGGGCAAACAAGACTTTCATTCTTGTAAAGTAAGAACTGTTGAAGTTTGAAATGGGATATGCTAACGATATATAATAATGTACAATATGAATACAATTTTACCAGAGATAACTTTTTCAATTAAGTAATATTTGGACATTCCAGAAAGCATGAAACAAAGTATCAATATGCTTGTGCCAAAAAAGCTTCTTGTTCACAATGAGAATTAACGTTGATTTCATTTTCAGTCAAAACTATACCAAAGACAGCAAGCATTTGATACGGTTCCATATGTGATAGCTACATACTGTATCATGGTGGTAATGTGAGTCAATTCAGCTCACACTGTCCATATCCTCCCACATATCTACTCACACAATATTTCCTCAATATGAAAGGGAAGTGTTTATTGTTTGTAGGCTAACATCAGGCAATGTTTTCCTTGGGCTGGCACAAAAGTGTCAATAATGCCATTATGTTCTATGGATACTGTCAAAGATGGCTCAGATATTGGGAGTTTGTTTGTCCTTCATAACCTCATAACCCCCCGATCCGCCTGGATGTCCAACTGCTGTGCCCTGTGCAACCAAATCTTAATCAGACAGAAACTCAAGTCAAACACTGTACAGTGGAGGCATCCTCCACAGCTTAAGGGAAAAGACTGCGCACACACACACACACACACACACACACACCACACAGAAAGGCAACCACAAGAAAGCAAAATCACATGTAGTACTCCTTCGCACTAGCCCTACATATAGTATGCTGCCAAAAAGAAAGTAATCGATAACATAACATAAGACATTTTAAAACAACAAATGTCCTCACCTATTGTCTCTCTGAGCTATGTTACACAGGATCCCATGTTAGTTGACTTCATGAATAAGTTAAGGCCTGAACATATAAAGTAGGTTTCTCCCAGTAGCCATGCTTTGAACAGACATCCCAGCTGATTTGAAGGGTTAAGCGAAAACTCTTTATTTGGCTTTTCTCCAGTGAACATAAAGCCTTAGCAGTGTTAGCGAGTCCACATGAGACAACCAAAAGCAGAAGACAGGCTTCTCCACAACTATTCAACTGAGTGTAGACACACTGGGCACACACTGGTTGAATCAATGTTCTTTCAACGCAATTTGTCAATGTATTGTGAAGCGGAATCAAAGTGGAAAATACATTGGATTTGAAAAAAGCAATCAACCAGTACTGTTTATCTAATTTCAACCAGCTTTGTAAACATTGAAATGAGGGTAAAACTTCAACTTAAATACATTTACTTAACCTGACTAACAGGTTGGTACATCCCATGGGCAATAACTGGTTGAATCAATGCTGTTTCCACGTCATATCAACCCCATAAAATCTATGTGATGACGTTGAATCGATGTGGAAAACTGATTGGATTTGCAAAAAGTTATCAACGTATTTAATATTTTTTTCACACAGCTTTTAACCTAAATTCAATGACATGGTAACATTTGTTGTTGATTTCATGATAATTTCACAATAGTTGACAACTCAACCAAATGTAAATGAGAACTAGACGTGTGCAGTGGTAGCAGAAATCTGACTCAAAGAGGAAACAAATGCTGTATTATCAAACCTGCCACATTCAACAGCACAGCAGGGTCAACACAAGGAGGGATGGGTTCCCCTTCTCAAGCTCTTATCTGATGGAGTCTACATTGATAGGACCAACAACCCACTGGGCACACCAGATCATTTCAACATGGACTTTTGGGTAATGTTTGGTTGAGACAGTAGATCAATGAGATTTGAATCTTTATTCACCCACTCAAAATGACAGCCAGAAGTTTGTTGAATTCCCAATGTGTTTTCATATTGCTTTCAACCATCGAAAAGAACAACCAAATTCAATGTCAGATTTTTGCTTTATTTGTCATCTAAATGTGTTATCTGCGCTTTCAAACATTTGAAACCACAACAAAGTTCAAATTGGAATACAATGTCAGATATTTTGTGTTTATACAACAACTTAAGGTGTTATCACTGTGCTTCATCTGAAAGCACAACCAAATTACCTAGAATGCAGTTGCTATAACATTAAAAGTATATAGTGCAAGTGATAAATGCTATTCAGCATTCTGCACAGATTATTACGGCAATTGTGAAGATTTCCACAGACCTACGACCTTTGCATGCTATCTTGAACATGCACGCTTTCTATGATTACATATGAAGACATTTATAGTTACAGTAACCTCAAAATGTGGCCATGGATGTGTTACTCATTTTAATGTTGAGTAAATAATGTTACATTAGTTTCAATAACATCTGATAAATATGTGTATGCGACCAATAAAATTTGATTGAAGTTATTTATTTTTTTAAATCACAAAAATAAATTGTGTTTGGATGACAACGCAGGATAGTTTCATCTGAGCCATTGGCTTAATCCTATTCTTTAACTATTTTCGGTTTAGTTGGAGACGCGAATCCAACATATCATCTGTGAAATTGTCGACAAGTTATTAGGCTATTTGCTGTATTACAAAAGTGATATTGAAATGTGTTTGGTTGTCAAATAATCTACACATTAATAATTGATATGTTGGATTCATGTCTCCATCTCAACCAACAAAATACATGAATAATAGGAATAAATATAATCTAATCAAACTAAAAATACACTTTAAATAAAGTTTGATTTGATTTAGTTTTATTCTTTAACTTAGATTTTTATTTGAGAGGGAGCCGTGAAGCCCTAGGCCTATATCTATTGTCATTTTTAGTTGAACCCTGGGTTGAATTGAAACAATAGCTGTTGATGACCTTGCAAGTGCTATATAGGTCAAAATAGTACCATTGATGATATACACTGAGTATACAAAACATTAAGAACAGGAAGTCCAGGATCCAGTTTCTGAGAGAGGTGTTCAGTCCCAGGGTCTGAAGATTGGTGACAAGCTTGGAGTGGACTATGGTGTTGAACGCCTAGCTGTAGTCAATGAACAGCATTCTCACATAGGTACAGTATTCCTCTTATCTAGGTAGGTGAGGGCAGTGTGGAGTGCAATTAAGATTGTATCGTCTATGGATCTGCAAATTGGAGGGGGTCTAGGGTGTCTG
Source organism: Salvelinus fontinalis (assembly GCF_029448725.1). Taxonomy (NCBI): domain Eukaryota; kingdom Metazoa; phylum Chordata; class Actinopteri; order Salmoniformes; family Salmonidae; genus Salvelinus; species Salvelinus fontinalis. The sequence goes on along the minus strand of NC_074674.1, from coordinate 36,828,347 downwards.
GGATGATGAAGTTTATGTGTGCCTTAACCAGCCTTTCAAAGCACTTCATGATTACAGATGTGAGTGCTCCAGGGTGGTAGTTATTGTAGGATTTAGCCTTTAGAGTTTTTGGGAACAGGAATGATGGTGGTCAGGTTGAGATGTGGGGATTAAGACTGGGACAAGGAGAAGTTGAAAATGACCATGAATATGCCTGCCAGCTGTTCTGCGCATGCTCTGAGAACGTGCCCTGGAATACCTTGCAAGGCCTTGAGTGTTGAATTGATTCAAAACTTTACTCACGTTGGCCTCGGTGAGCGAGATCACCTAGTCTTCTGGGTCTGCTGGGGCTCTCATGCAAGGTTTGCTGTTATTTTTGTTGAAGCGTGCATAAAAGGCATTGAGTTCGTCTGGTAGAAAGGCATTGTTGGTCCAATCACGGCTGTGTCTTCCTTTGTAATCCGTAATTGACTGTAGCACCTGCCACATGCAGATTCCATCTTGTTCCTAACCAGTAGCGATTTTAGCATGTAAATCTTGGTGGGGCAAATAATTTTTGGGGAGCGGGGGTGCATGTCAGCAAAGCCACTACACAAGACAACACAACACTAAATGATACATTAATTGCACTATAATGGTGACAAACAGTGCCCAGAAACTGTTAGAGCCTACATAAAGCTGTCCCAACAACTTACCACTGCTACACCTGGCTATCAGCGGAGCCTTGTCTGGCAGTGAAACAGTTCATTCGTCCTCATTTATTGCCTTTTAAAAAAACATAGCTGATATGGCTGACTTGCAAAAACAAATGTGGTTTCTACTGACAATTGAGATGTACAAACTATGGCATAAGGGGACGATGAGCAGATAAGAGGCAATTCCTAAATTTCGATTAAAACATTGTGATGGAAAATTGTGTTTGTGCTTTTCTAATAACCAATTTCTGAGTTCTGTTTGTACTTTTCAAATCACAAATTTCTGTGTTCATACAAGTGACTGATTGAACGCCTGGGAGAAATCCTCACTGTACTATCTGCAATTTAGCAGTGCACCCAGACCCTTGTTTTGACAACTATATCTCAGTTTCAAGGTCTCAGCTTGGAGAAAAAAAGCCTCATGAGGTATTGATCTGCCACATGTATGAACCAGTATTGGTCAGTCACATGAATGATAACAATCATTAATGATAAATTAATTGTGAATAATGAATAAGCTAAATCATGCAAATATTTGTTTCTGTGTAACCATATAAGATAATTAGCGTGACGGCCCCAAGAGAGCTCCTGACTGTAACGGCAGTCTATTTCGTCCTCCTCATCGGACGAGGAGAGGCGATAAGGATCGGAGGACCAATGTGCAGAGTGGTAAGTTTCCATGATATTTAATATACACGAAAACAATACAAGATACAAAATAACAAACGAACATACCGTAACAGTCCCGTGTGGCACAAACACTGACACAGGAAACAAACACCCACAACCCAAAAGTGAAACCCCGGCTGCCTAAGTATGATTCTCAATCATGGACAACGATTGACAGCTGCCTCTGATTGAGAATCATACCAGGCCGAACACAAAATCCCAACATAGAAAACACACATAGACAACCCACCCCAACTCACGCCCTGACCATACTAAAACAACTACAAAACAAGGGAAATGAGGTCAGGAACGTGACACTGACAGACATTCACTATGTTGCATCAAGTTTGTTGGAACCTCTCCAGTGCGCTGATAATAAACAATGATCAATTTAAGATTGACTTTGAGTGTCGCTGTGTAAGAATTACCACAACAATTTGGTATCAACAAACAGGATGATTGATTCTGTCTGCGGATATTTCCAGTGGGGGTCTGCTAGGAAAACCGATGGTGCATTTTATGAAGCATAAGGGAAATTCCTGTCCGACCAAAAGATAACGAGACCCACTCAGACCAGACCCTTACAGTGAGTTGCCCAGGAAGAGAAAAAATATTTTGAAACGGCAACTGATTTCAGTAAGTCAATTTAAATTAATGTATAGATATCCAAATAAATTGTACAAAAATTCAATCAAGGTGAATAACGCATAAAAGGGAACCATAGTCTTCTAGATATAAGATTATTCACTAGGGCGTAACGGTACCATGGAAAGCCCTGCTGACAGCTGTCTGTAGGCATTTATAAGAAATGTCTACATGGTCTGCAGCCACTAACAATAACACATGGTCTTATTAAATATGTACAGGAGATACATATGGTGCATAGCAAGCAATGATAAGAAAATTGTTGAAGATGCACATGGGGTAATAAGGGAAATTACTGAGTTTGTTTGGGAATGGTAGTAAATTAATGTGGATCTGAAAGTTTTGTGATTACTGAGTGAGTGAAAGAAGAATACCCCAACTAGTTCAATGAGCTGAGTTTTTCGATCTATAACTGTCACAGTTGCGTGTATAAGTGGCAGGGAAATCAGGCGCAGGAGAGTCAAATAGAGTGTAGAATGGAGTTTTTTAATTATAGTCCCAGTAATCTGCTCCATAACACTCATAGGAAAAACATAAAACAAATATGGGTACGATGACCCGTCGCACACCTATACACATAAACACAACACTTGACAAAGAACAATCTCTGACAAAGACATGAGGGGAAACAGAGGGTTAAATACACAATAGGTAATGGATGGGATTGAAAACAGGTGTGTGGAAAGACAAGACAAAACCAATGGAAAATTAAAAATGGATCGATGATGGCTAGAAGACCGGTGACGTCGACCGCCGAACACCGCCCGAACAAGGAGAGGCAACGACTTCGGCAGAAGTCGTGACATTACCCCCCCCCCTGACGCGCGGCTCCAGCAGCGCGTCGACACCGGCCTCGGGGACGACCCGGAGGGCGAGGTGCAGGGCGATCCGGATGGAGGCGGTGGAATTCTTTTAACATGGAAGGATCTAAAACGTCCTCCACCGGAACCCAGCATCTCTCCTCCGGCCCGTAACCCTCCCAGTCCACGAGGTACTGAAGGCCCCTCGCCCGACGTCTCGAATCCAAAATGGATCGAACAGAATACGCCGGGACCCCCTCGATGTCTAGAGGAGGTGGAGGAACTTCACGCACTTCAGCCTCCTGGAGCGGGCCAGCCACCACCGGCCTGAGGAGAGACACATGGAACGAGGGTTAATACGGTAATTAGTGGGCAGTTGTAACCTATAACATACCTCGTTCACTCTCCTCAGGACTTTAAACCGCCCCACAAACCGCGGACCCAGCTTCCGGCAGAGCAGGCGGAGGGGCAGGTTTCGGGTCGAGAGCCAGACCCTGTCCCCTGGTGCGAACACCGGGGCCTCACTGCGGCGACGGTCTGCGCCAATTTTCTGGCGCCTTATGGCACGCTGAAGGTGGACGTGGGCTGCCTCCCAGGTTTCCTCAGCGTGCCGAAACCAATTGTCCACCGCAGGAGCCTCGGTCTGACTCTGATGCCAAGGAGCCAGAACCGGCTGATACCCTAATACACATTGAAAAGGAGTAAGGTTAGTGGAGGAGTGACGTAGCGAGTTCTGGGCCATCTCTGCCCAGGGCACGAACTTCGCCCACTCCCCCGGCCGGTCCTGGCAATAGGACCGCAGAAACCTGCCCACATCCTGGTTAACTCTCTCCACCTGCCCATTACTCTCGGGGTGAAAACCTGAGGTAAGACTAACCGAAATCCCCAGACGTTCCATGAACGCCTTCCAGACCCTTGATGTGAACTGGGGACCCCGATCAGACACTATATCCTCAGGCACCCCATAGTGCCGGAAAACGTGTGTAAACAGGGCCTCTGCAGTTTGTAAGGCCGTAGGGAGACCGGGCAAAGGGAGGAGACGACAGGACTTCGAAAACCGATCCACAACGACCAAGATCGTGGTGTAACCCTGTGAAGGTGGAAGATCAGTCAAAAAATCCACCGACAGGTGCGACCACGGCCGTTGAGGAACAGGTAAAGGTTGAAGCTTACCTCTAGGCAGGTGTCTAGGAGCCTTGCACTGGGCGCACACCGAGCAGGAGGAAACATAAATCCTCACGTCCTTAGCTAAAGTGGGCCACCAGTACCTCCCATCAAGACAGCGCATCGTCCGACCTATCCCAGGATGACCAGAGGAGGGTGACGTGTGAGCCCAATAGATCAATCGGTCGCGGACAGCAGACGGAACGTACAGACGACCAGCTGGACACTCAGGAGGAGAGGGCTCTGCACGTGACGCCCGCTCAATGTCCGCGTCCAGCTCCCACACTACTGGCGCCACCAAACACGAAGCTGGGAGTATGGGAGTGGGATCCATGGACCGCTCCTCTGTGTCATACAGCCGAGACAATGCGTCTGCCTTGACGTTCTGGGAGCCTGGTCTGTAAGTAAGAGTAAACACAAAACGAGTGAAAAACATGGCCCACCTTGCCTGGCGAGGATTCATTCTCTTCGCCTGCCAGATGTACTCCAGATTGCGGTGGTCAGTCCAGATGAGAAAAGGGTGTTTAGCCCCCTCAAGCCATTGCCTCCACACCTTCAAGGCTTCTACGACAGCTAACAGCTCTCGGTCCCCCACATCATAGTTTCGCTCCGCCGGGCTGAGCTTCTTCGAAAAGAAAGCACAGGGGCGAAGCTTCAGTGGCACACCCGAACGCTGAGAGAGCACTGCTCCTATCCCAGCTTCGGATGCGTCCACCTCTACCATGAATGGCAAAGAGGGATCCGGATGAGCCAACACAGGCGCCGAGGTAAACAGAGTCTTCAGGTGTCCAAAAGCCCTGTTCGCCTCAGCCGACCACTGCAAGCGCACCGGGCCCCCCTTTAGCAGTGAGGTAATGGGAGCCGCAACCTGACCAAAACCCCGGATAAATCTCCGGTAGTAATTGGCAAACCCCAAAAAGCGCTGCACCTCCTTTACCGTGGTTGGAGTCGGCCAATTACGCACGGCTGTAATGCGGTCGCTCTCCATTTCCACTCCTGAAGTGGAAATCCGATGCCCTAGGAAGGAGATGGATTGTTGGAAGAACAAGCATTTCTCAGCCTTGACATATAGATCATGCTCCAACAGGCGACCTGTCAGAGATTCTGTCACAGTTGCGTGTATAAGTGACAGGGAAGTCAGGCGCAGGAGAGTCAAATAGAGTGTAGAATGGAGTTTTTTAATTATAGTCCCAGTAATCTGCTCCATAACACTCATAGGAAAAACATAAAACAAATATGGGTACGATGACCCGTCGCACACCTATACACATAAACACAACACTTGACAAAGAACAATCTCTGACAAAGACATGAGGGGAAACAGAGGGTTAAATACACAATAGGTAATGGATGGGATTGAAAACAGGTGTGTGGAAAGACAAGACAAAAACAATGGAAAATTAAAATGGATCGATGATGGCTAGAAGACCGGTGACGTCGACCGCCGAACACCGCCCGAACAAGGAGAGGCAACGACTTCGGCAGAAGTCGTGACAATAACGTTATCTATGGTTATTAGCATATACAGTACCTGTCAAAAGTTTGGACACGCCTACTCATTCCAGGGTTTATATTTATTTTTACTATTTTCTACATTGCATAATTATAGTGAAGACATCCAAACTATGAGATAACACATAAGGAATAATGTAGTAACTAAAAAAGTGTTATACAAATCAAAATATATTTAATATTTGAGATTGTTCAAAGTAGCCATAGTTTGCCTTGATGACAGCTTTGCACACTCTTGGCATTCTCTCAACCAGCTTCATGAGGTAGTTACCTGGAATGCATTTCAATTAACAGGTGTGCCATAATTATTTTAAGACATGAAGGTCAGTCAATACAGAACATTTCAAGAACTTTGAAAGTTTCTTTAACCTCTACTTCCTCACAAACCCGGATCCGGGAGCACCCCCACCAGTAGAAAAGCTGACTAGCATAGCCTAGCATAGCGTCACAAGTAAATACTAGCATCTAGATATCATTAAATCACAAGTCCAAGACACCAGATGAAAGATACACTTCTTGAGAATCCAGCCACCATTTCTGATTTTTAAAATGTTTTACAGGAAAGACACAATATGTAAATCTATTAGCTAACCACGTTAGCAAAAGACACCGTTTTTCTCACTCCACCATTTTTCACTCCATCAGTAGCTATCACCAATTCGACCAAATAAAGATATAAATAGCCACTAACCAAGAAAAAACTTCATCAGATGACAGTCTGATAACATATTTATTGTATAGCATATGTTTTGTTAGAAAAATGTGCATATTTCAGGTATAAATCATAGTTTACCATTGCAGCCACCATCACAAATCCCCCCAAAGCGACTAGAATAACTACAGAGAGCAACGTGTATTACCTAATTACTCATCATAAAACATTTCTTAAAAATACACAGCTTACAGCAATTGAAAGACACAGATCTTGTGAATCCAGCCAATATTTCAGATTTTCTAAGTGTTTTTCAGCGAAAACACAATATATCGTTATATTAGCTTACCACAATAGCAAACCAGACAACAGCATTGATTCCAGCCAAACATAGCGATAACGTATTCACCACCAAAATGAATTAATTTTTCACTAACCTTCTCAGAATTCTTCAGATGACAGTCCTGTAACATCATATTACACAATCCATATAGGTTTTGTTGGAAAATGTGCATATTTAGCAGCACAAATCGTGGTTATACAACGTGATCAGTGGCAACAGGTCATGCATTCTGGCCGGCGCCATCTTGGAAAGGCACCTAATCTAATCAATAAATAATCGTAAACTTGAATAAAAAATACAGGTTGGACATCAAGTGAAAGATGCATTAGTTATTAATGCAACCGCTGAGTTAGATTTTTTAAATTAACGTTACTAGACATACAGTGTGCGTTACAGCCAGACTAGTGCCGCAATAATGGCGGACAAATCCGTTTACATTTTTCCACATAAATACGGAATAACATCATAAATAGCTCTTACTTTTGGACGAGCTTCCATCAGAATCTTGGCCAAGTGGTCCTTTGTCCAAAAGAATCGTTGCTTGGTTGTAAAACGTCGTCTTCAACTTCGGAATTAGCAGCTAACAATAGCTATGTGGCCACAACATGCCCAAATCCTCAAAACGCAATACTAAGGAAATTCCGAAAATAGCAATATACTCGCATAAACTGATATAACTCGGTTTAAAATAACTTCGTTATGATGTTTCTAACACCTGTATCGAATTAAATTACAGACGGATATATCTAAGGTCAATAACTGAGCGTTTCAAAATGCCATCCTGAGGTCTTGCTTTGCGTAATGGCGAACGTCGAAAAGAGAGCCCCCCTCGTTCCTTGGCCTTTTATAAACTCTGAGAACTACGCAGAAACTCCATTCCACTTCTCATTGGTTACTGACATCCAGGGCAAGGCGGGTGCAGTTCATGTCGACCCATAGGATACATACAGAGCTTTAAACTGATCTGAGAACAGAGCCTAGTTTTCAGACCTTCGCAGTTCCTGTCATGGATTTCGCTGCAGAAAGAGTTCTGTTTCACCCACAGACATAATTCAAACGGTTTTAGAAACTAGTGAGTGTTTTCTATCCAATAGTAATAATAATATGCATATTGTACGAGCAAGAATTGAGTACGAGGCAGTTTAACCTTTTACGGGGGCAGCCCGACACCGGTACACTTATGACAACATCCAGCTCAAAGTGCAGGGCGCGAAATTCAAAATCTATTTTTTTTTAATATTTAACTTTCACACATTAACAAGTCCAGGACACCAGATGAAAGGTGCACATCTTGTGAATCAAGCCAACATGTCCGATTTTTAAAATGTTTTACAGGGAAGACAAAATATGTAGATCTATTAGCTAACCACGTTAGCAAAAGACACAACTTTTTCTAACTCCATCAGTTTCTTACTGCATCAGGTGCTATCACAAATTCGACCAAATAAAGATATAAATAGCCACTAACCAAGAAACAAATTCATCAGATGACAGTCTGATAACATATTTATTGTATAGCATATGTTTTGTTCGAAAAATTTGCATATTTCATGTATAAACCATAGTTTACATTTCAGCTACAATCCGAAATTGCACCAAAAGCAGCCATAATATTTACAGACACCAACGTCAAATAGCTAATTACTCATCATAAAACATTTCTGAAAAATACATAGTCTGCAGCAATTGAAAGACAGGCATCTTGTGATTCCAAACAATATTTCCGATTTATTAAATGTTTTACAGCGCAAACAAAATGTATCGCTATATTAGCGTAGCTACAATAGACAGAAATAATTGGGCGCCCACGGCCAGTTCACATGCACGACAGATATATGAAATAACATCATAAAATGGGTCTTACTTTTGCTGATCTTTCATCAGAATGTTGAAGAACGTGTCCTCTGTCCAGATGAGTCGTTGTTTCGATTCAGAATAGCAAATGTCCCTCTTCAATTAGCATTGGCACTAGCCGAGTGGCATAAATTTATCCAACGTAAACACAGTCAGAGGACGGAACACGGCAAAACTCCCGAATAAAGTTTCAATAATCTGATTAAACTATATTGAAAAAACATACATTACGATGATATGGTCACATGTATCAAAAAAAAATCGAGCCGGAGACGTTAGCCGTTCGTTACCAAGGCAAAACAGAAGTCAATCCCACTTCCTTCAGAGTACCGGAAGTGGATGGTCACGTCAAAGAAATAGGTTTTTTTCCACCACAGACCAAGAGGAGCAAAAAAAAATATTCTCTGACATCCTCTTTACACCACTAGGAAGGCGTATAGAGTGTCAGCAGACTCCTAAGTGTTAAGACCAAGTATAGGCATCAAGTTGAAAAGAGCATCGATTTCTGACATTTCACTTCCTGGTCAGGAAAAGTGCTGCAGAAGGACTTCTGTTTCACTCAGAGAAATAATTCCAACTCTTTTAGAAACTAGAAAGTGTTTTCTATCCAAAGAGAATAATAATATTCATATTGTACGAGCAAGATTTGAGTAGGAGGCCGTTTGAAATGGGCACGATTTCACTGGCTACTCAACACTTTGCCTTGCAGCCATAAGAAGTTAATTTGGGTACGAATTTGTGTTATGTCGAAATGGCACCCCCCTAGTGGCAAGAAGTTTAAGTACAGTCACAAGAACCATCAAGCGCAATGATGAAACTGGTTCTCATGATGGCCACCACAGGAAAAGAAGACCACGAGTTACCTCTGCTGCAGAGGATAAGTTAATTAGAGTTACCAGCCTCAGAAATTGCAGAACAAATAAATGTTTCACGGAGTTCAAGTAACAGACACATCTCAAAATCAACTGTTCAGAGGAAACTGTGTGAATCAGGCTTTCATGGTCAAATTGCTGCCAAGAGACCACTACTAAAGCACACCAATAATAAGAAGAGACTTGCATGGACCAAGAAACACGAGCAATGGACAGGAGACCAGTGATAATCTGTCATTTGGTCTGTTGAGTTCAAATGTTTGATTTTTGTTTCCAACCACCGTGTCTTTGTGAGACGTAGAGTTGGTGAATGGATGATCTCTGCATGTGTGGTTCCCACCATGAAACATGGAGGAGGATGTTTGATGGTGTGGGTGTGCTTTGCTGGTGACACTGTCTGTGGTTTATTTAGATTTCAAGGCACACTTAACCAGCATAGCTACCACATCCTTCCGCAGCAATACGCCATCCCATCTGGTTTGCGCGTAGTGGAACTATCATTTGTTTTTCTATAGGACAATGACCCAACACACCTCCAGGCGGTGTAAGGGCTATTTACCCAGAAGGAGAGTGAAGGAGTGCTGCATCAGATGACCTGGCCTCCACAATCCCCTCACCTCAATCCAATTGAGATGGTTTGGGATGAGTCTGAACGCAGAGTGAAGGAAAAGTAGCCAACAAGTGCTCAGCATATGTAGGAACTCCTTCAAGACTGTTGGAAAAGCATTCCAGGTGAAGCTAGTTGAGAGAGTGTGCAAATCTGTGATCAAGGCAAAGGGTGTCTACTTTGAAGAATCTAAAATATATTGTAACGATCGTCTACTTCGTCCTCCTCCTCAGACGAAGAGAAGCGAGAAGGATCAGAGGACCAATGTGCAGCGTGATAGTTATATGACATAATGATGTTTATTAAAGTAAAGACGAAACACGAAAACACTTCAACAAACTACAAAACAAATAGCCGATGTAGACAGCCCTGGACTCGAGAACTTACAAATGACGAAGAACGCACGAACAGGAACAGACTACATACACGAACGACAAAACGAAACAGTCCCGTGTGGTAGACATACAAACACGGAAGACAACCACCCACAACAAACAATGTGAAACGACCTACCTATATATAGTTCTCAATCAGAGGAAAACGTAAAACACCTGCCTCTGATTGAGAGCCATACAAGGTCAATTAAACCTGACGCTTAACATAGAACAAACACAGACTGCCCACCCAGCTCACGTCCTGACCCACTAAACACAACTATACAAAAGGAAAACAAGGTCAGGAACGTGACATATATTTTGATTTGTTTAACACTTTTTAAGTTACTACATGATTCCATATTTGTTAGTTCATAGTTTGGATGTCTTCACTATTATTCTACAATGGAACTGAGGAAAAATGTACATAACACAAGTGGTCATATTTATTTTATTTTATTTTATTATTATATATTTTTTTAATTTTCTCCCCTTTTCCCCCCAATTTTCGTGGTATCCAATCGCTAGTAATTACCATCTTGTCTCATCGCTACAACTCCCGTACGGGCTTGGGAGAGACGAAGGTCGAAAGCCATGCGTCCTCCGAGGCACAACCCAACCAAGCCGTACTGCTTCTTAACACAGCGCGCCTCCAACCCGGAAGCCAGCTGCACCAATGTGTCGGAGGAAACACCGTGCACCTGGCCCCCTCGGTTAGCGCGCACTGCGCCCAGCCCGCCACAGGAGTCGCTGGAGCGCGATGAGACAAGGATATCCCTACCGGCCAAACCCTCCCTAACCCGGACGACGCTAGCCCAATTGTGCGTCGAACCCAGAGACTCTGGTGGCGCAGTTAGCACTGCGATGCAGTGCCCTAGACCACTGCGCCACCCGGGAGGCCCAAGTAGTCATATTTAGATAACTATTGCCTGACAGAAACTACAATATGAATTAGCTAATGGAAATTACTATTTATAATTCATCACATCATGGGTGAGCTCACTATTGTTAGAAATAATTGAGTAAAACACTTTCTTGAAATCAAAAGTAATCCAACGACGAGTAGTTTGTGCACACCTGTTCGACCTGACTGTGTTGTTTTTTCGCGACAATGAGTTTGGTCTGTTTGCAGTATGCATGTTGAAGGCGGTGTGTTGTATACCATCGTTCACTTCCGGAAGTTTACTTATCTCATTTTGATATAACATTTTTGGTCCGACAAACGTTGATATGAAACCCAGAATGCATTGTATATCAACAAACATGGCTCCACACATAGCTGGAATTAGCTTAGCTCATCATTATCAGTACAACCTTCAAAAAAGTATGTTATATATAATATGTGTCCATTACAATCTATGCAAAATCGGAATGCATTATTTTTCACCAGAACTTGAAAACGTGAATAAAACAGTAAATAAATAAACAATTACCACACAAAACATTTTTTGCGTGCCGGCAGGAGCGTGCCGGCAGTCAATCACGTAACCTCTGACTCCCAATCTGAGCCATTCAGTGTTGTTGTTTTTGTATGTAGCTAGTGGGCTAAGCTGTATTAGCAATGTCTTTCAAAAGGAAACAACTCACAAATACAGAAATTCTGACAACGAGTTTGAGTATGAAAGTCAGGAATCCGATTCTGACAGTAACAGTGACAGTGAGGAGCTGCCCCCCAATCTTTAAGCCATTGATATCCCTGAATCTGAGGATCCCTTGTCCACTGACAAAGTCCCAGGTCCCTTTGAAGATGCTGCTGGTGATGGAGGCAGACCGACAGTGGATGAAGTATGGGAGGTCTGTGGTAGCAGGAAGGCCGCCAGCCATTTCACCTATCATGGCCCTGCTGTTTGCTTTGATGAGTCCCAGTCTGGAGTGCAAAGCCCCTTGCCATTTCCCTCTGAGGCAGATTGCTTCAAGCTGTTTCTGACAGAGGACCTGGTGGGAGACAAAGTAGAGGAGACCAATCACTATGCCCTGGAGTTACAGGAGAAGAGAGAGCCAGGAGTGTGGGGAAACTCGCTAAATGGGTGACAACCACAATTAGTGAAATGTATACCTTCCTGGTGACAGTCCATGTCATGGGAATAGTAAAGAAGAACTACCTAAGAGAATACTGGAGCACAGATCCTATGTTTGCAACTCACTTCTTTGCCACCCTCTTTTCCCAAGACCACTTCCTAGTTCTGCTGCGATGCCTGTAATTTGTCTGCAAGGACACTGCCAACCTAAATGACCCGTTACACAAAATAAGAAATGTTCTTACCAGCCTGACATCATTTGATTGGGTCTTTGTGCCATTCAAGGACCTATGCATTGATGAGTCCCTGATGTTATGGATGGGTAGGCTGGCGTTCCATCAATATATTCCCTCCAAATGGCACAGGTTTGGGGTCAACTTCTTTGTTATGTGCGATGTGAAGACAGGATTTGTCCAGAACATTATAGTCTACACAGGGTCCACCAATAACATCCAACATTGAGGGGCTTTGGGTGTCCTGTTCCACGTTGATGACCAAGCTGGCTCCTCATCTCAGCAAGGGACACACTTTATATGAGGACAATTGGTACAGCAGACCCACACTCTTCCAGCATCTGCTCTCCAGCAGCACAGGGGCCTGTAGCACAGTCAGGTCGAACAGGAAGGGAATGACGACATTCGGATGCAGGAAGATGCAGAGAGGGGAGGTGGAGTTCAAGGAGAATGGTCAACAGCTGGCAGTAAAGTGGCATGACAAATGAGACGTCCACGTATTGCCCACTGTCTATACAGCAACCATGACAGGGAAGGTGGACCACCAGACAGGAGAGAGATAGATCAAACCAGACTGTGTGCTTGACTATAACTTCAAAATGGGGGCAGCGGATAAGGCCGACATGATAAATAGCTATGTGGAATGTGCTTGGAAAACTGCCAATTGGTACAAGAAGATATTTTCCCATCTGATCGACACTGCTGCCTCAATGGCGACATAGTTCACCTCCAACTAACAGGTGAGATGATTACCGAACAAGGTATGTTTTGTAATTGAACAGTTCACATACAAATCACATACAGATTCATTATGTAATTATAGTGAAAATATCTCACCCACCTACCCACTGCCTCATCATCCTCTCCCTTCCCTAATCCTCCCCACTCCCTCTCCCCCATATGTAAAGTAATTACCTACCAAAAGTACAGAGAGAACCTAATGCGAGAGCTGCTGGAGGTGCACAACCCCCCTCGACGCCCATCCACTGGGGGCCGCCCTGCTGCAGACAATCCCCTAAGCCTCACTGCACGGCAAGTCCCTCAAACTGCTGCTCAAGGTAGTCACACACGGAGGCACTGCAAAGTTTGCCTGTCTGGCACCAGGACAAGGAAGCAGAGGAAGTTGACAAAGTACAAGTGTTTAGCTTGTAACACACCTCTATGTATTTCACCATGCTTTGGGGGGTACCATATGCTCAAGCACTATTGAGCACATCTGCATCAATTACTGACTGACTGACTGACGTGACAGGTGACATGACCGGTGATCTGCCATGATATTATGCCTTTAGAGGTGTGGGGTGGAAATGCAGTTGTTGTTCAGTCACTGCATGAATATGAAATATGGGTTATGCATATCCCTAAAATGTCAGTCTTTTCTTGCAGTTTTTATTCCTGTAGTAAAGCAAGTTTTTGTTTTTGTTTTTGTTTAACCACCACCAATACTTCAAATAAAATAGACAACTATTACTTATTGGCCTATGTGTTTTCTTGCTGTGTTTTCATCCAGTAAAACTGTTAAGGAGTGTACGCATACAAAAGCTGGTCTCAATCTTCAGCTCCAAAGACGTCCAGTTCCACTTGTGATATTGGCAAATAATGTTTGTGTACGTGGTTTCTGAAAGTACAGAATAAAGAGGAATTATTAGTCATTAGAATACAATATCAGGATATAGCAATACAACAATATTACAAAGACGTAAGCGACAGAATTCAAAACATTATTCTCCCTGTACACCAAGTCAGATTTGTAGGATAAATAAAGCAGGGTATATAAGCAGACTTTCTTAGCTACTATCTTAGCTACAGTATACATATCTCCCTGGCATATTACATAATTTATGCAGCAGCATACAAGTCGTTTTTAGACTCACCTTGGTGGCATGGCAGTCCTTTGTGAGTGTAACGCTCTAGGTGTCGGGGTGTTTGTGGAATCAGACGCAGGAACAGCAGAGCTTCAATACGTTGAGTTTAATTCCCAACCCGTAAACCAAAAATGTCCAAACCGGACTACTGGGTGTCAAATAAACACCTGTCTTCAAACATGAAGACAAAACCAGTACACAAACACGAACCACTCCCGAAATCCAAAGAAACAGACGAACAATCCCGCACAAAGAAGCAAACAGGCTGGCTGACTAATAAAGCCACCCTGATTGCCAATTACCTCAAACCAGGTGATAACCATAAACACATAAGGAGGGGGAGGAAAAAGAGTCAGTAGCAGCTAGTAGGCCGGTGACGACGACCGCCGAGCGCCACCCGAACGGGAAGGAGAGCCTGCTTTGGTTGAAGTCGTGACAGTGAGCAAATATTGTCATCAAACTTTGTCATCAAAGTCTGACATTCTCTGGATTTATGGTGCTTTCAAGACAACTGGGAACACGGAAAAAAACCTACGTTTAATGATCGTTCAGGTCGGATCTCTAGAAAGAGGCCTGAGTTCCCGACTAGGAATTCCGAGTTTGATGACAGTTCAAAACGTATTTTGCCAGTCGAAGCTAGTTTTTTTCCCGAGTTCCCAGTTGTCTTGAACTCACTGAAGTCTGAGAAGTTTTTGAGCAGACGGCTTCCCACTCGTGAACATAGAGAACGTTATGCTCTTGGAACTGTGACCCTCTTTCCTTCATTAAGAGATCCTTTTTCCACCAAAGACTATGTCAGTGCTGATAGAGCATGCTTGCTTTAATATTTTGACACTTGTTCTGTGGACTGAAAGGGGCATCAAACAGTCATAGAATCAAGTCTACAAATAATAATCATTTGACTACCATGTTGGTCATCTTTTCCCACATCTAAGGAAGTCTTCTATGACACTAACACATGCAAAGGATTTCTGAATTATCGCGTGAAGACCGTATCAATGAAGACCTCACTTCGACCCATCAAGAAGAGTATTTCACCCAGTCGGGAGGCCCAACCCATAGGAGGAAGACTGACCTGGATTACCAGCTTGTTGGTGATGCTTGCAAGGAGGCCATATAATTCCTTGTTCACTTTGCCGATGAAAAACAAATATCAGAAGATGAAGGAAGTGTTCCAGTATCACCAGGAGCTAGTTTATAGTCCAGACAGAAGCACAGATGTACTCACAGTGTTTCCCAGGTTTCTGGTCATCAAAGGATTGGTGAGCGATGAAATAATGTCTTGGAATCAGAAGTACAGGCTACTTGTCTGATTGAGAACATGATTTTGTTGGTCATGAAGTTGAGTTGATCCACTTTGTTTTAGATGAATCAGGATGTTCGACGATGAAACATCCTCCAAGCTCCTTGAAAAGTGGGACACTATATTGAAGCCTAAAGTCATCAAACTGTCAAAATCCCTGACTACGACCACCAATTTGCGTCACCTCCAGAAGTCTGCAGAAAAACTGCCAGAGAATGACAGCGAAAACAGTACGTGGATTATCTTGTGGGTAGTGCAATGTTTTACACTCAGCGATATTGTTTTATGTGATTTGGAGTGTTTGCCTTTCCTCCCCCTCAGACTGGGACAATGATATGTCCTCCCTGCTGCTGCTTCCTCTCCCCCCACCAACAGCAGGAGGGAGGAGAACCTGGTTGCATCACTGCCTGGTACGGCAATTGCTCAGCCTCTGACCGCAAGGCACTACAGAGGGTAGTGCGTATGTCCCAGTACATCATTGGTGCTAAGCTGCCTGCCATCCAGGACCTCTACACCAGGCGGTGTCAAGAGGAAGGCCCTAAAAATTGTCAAAGACCCCCGCCACCCCAGTCATAAACTGTTTTCTCTACTACCGCATGGCAAGAGGTACCGGAGTGCCAACTCTAGGACAAAAAGGCTTCTCAACAGTTTTTACCCCCAAGCCATAAGACTCCTGAACAGGTAATCAAATGGCTACCCGGACTATTTGCATTTTGTGCCCCCCCAACCCCTTTTTTTACACTGCTGCTACTCTCTGTTTAGTATATATGTATAGTCACTTTAACTATACATTCATGGACATACTACCTCAATCAACCTGACTAACCGGTGTCTGTATGTAGCCTCGCTACTGTATATAGCCTGTCTTTTTACTGTTGTTTTATTTCTTTACCTACCTATTGTTCACCTAATACCTTTTTTGCACTATTGGTTAGAGCCTGTAAGTAAGCATTTCACTGTAAGGTCTACACCTGTTGTATTTGGCTCACGTGACAAATAAACTTTGATTTGATTTGAAGATGAGCGCAAGTAATGCTGTGGGCAGACAAGTGCACTTTCATAAGGTAAGATGATACAGTAATTGTTATGTAATTTCTTTTTTGGGTTGTCTCATTGTCTTAACATGTGGAAAGTGACTTAAAAATGTCCTTTGTGTGTTGCAGTCATGATGCAGCACTGAAGACCATCTTAATGGGAGCCATGGTCGACAGCCATACCTCCTTGCCGTCGGAAAAAAAGACAGAGCAAGATTGACAACTACTACATTGTGGTGGACAAGAGGCTTGTTCCCTGCCAGGCAACTAGAGGTCTGTGTGTGTTTGATGAACTGTTCAAAGCCCACTTTGTCTTTAACCTGACGTATGATGATGCTCTTGTCAAATTCTACACATATGTGCCGACAAACATCTACAACATTGATGTAGGCAAAACAAGAGAGGCCCCTAGCGTGACAGAATTGAGGACACACTTCTTAACTAGATAAATGTATATTACGGTGCTTTGGTTGTCAAGCGTTGCACAGAAACAGCCAGTCATTGAGATCTCATTTGAGAATTGAGCATAGCTTCTATCCCTCAACCAAGTTTAGATTGGTCTGTGCTCAAGATGGTTGTAGATGGAAGTTTTCAACATACTCAGGTTTCAGAAAACATTTAGAAAACATTTGAATAGTATTCATTAGGATATTGGTCAAGTAGCATTAAGCTTAGAAGGGCCCTCTCATGTTGCTGAATTTCCAGTCCAGTCAGAAGCTCCACAAATAGGTGGCGACATCGGTGTCCCACATGATAACACTCAAAGTGACTGTTTTGAGAAGAATAGACAGGGGGTCATGCTAAAGATATGTGTGCCTCCATCATTGCCAAGTTGCAAGCTAGTGGGGTTGCAAATAGTGTTGTCAACAGTAGTGTGATTTAGAAGAGCTTACTACTGAACTGCACTCCCAAATTAAACAAGATGTTCTGTCAGTTATGCCTATGGATAACCCCTCTACATCTGCTGTAAAGGATCGTTTTGAGAACTTTGAAAACCCATTTGCCAGTTTTAACACAGAAACCAAGAGAACAAAGTACTTCAATCAAAAACGGGGTGTTATTGTGGAGTCAGTAGAAGTCGTTTTGGGAGTTAGATATGATAGGAGTCTAAATAAACAAACAGACATGTATGATCAAATCCCAGTGAAAGACACAGTTGTATATATCCATATACTGGAAACATTGACGTTCATATTAAATCTGTAAGTTATTGGAAAATGCAACTAGGGATACATCTGTGGAAGACACTTATGAAGACTTTGTGATGGAAGTTACTTTCAGACTCATCCCTTGTTCTCAAAACATATAAATGCTTTACAGATCCAATTGTACTATGATGACTTTGAAACTGCCAACCCGTTTGGATCCAAGTGTGGTGCCATTTATTTTGTCCTCAGGAATCTGCCACCCAAGTTTAACTCTGCTGTGATGTATATTACTTTAGTATCAAGATCTAAAGAAATATGGCTTTGATGCCATTCTAGAGCCCTTGGTTAATGATGAAAAAAACTGGAGAGTGATGGTGTAAATTTGCCTTTTTCAACTTATAGAGTTTATGGCACTAACTAAAAAAATAACTGGAGACGATTTGGGGATGCATGCATTCCTTGGTTTCCCAGAGTCCTTCAGTGGTCATTACTGTTGCCAGTTCTGTTTGATAGAAAAGTCTAATGCTCAGACGGTTTACAGTGTCTTGCATGGTAAAGATTAATTTGAAATGCATTTGAATCAGTTGCAATCAGACCCACAACTCCCATCTGTGTATGGTGTAAAGACAAATTCTAAACTAAAGAGTTTGCAGCACTTTCATGTTTGTTGTCATTTTTATGTGGACATAATGCATGACAGTCCAACAAAAGTCAACCAAGAGAACAGTATAAATATCATAGCACTTAATTCTATTCAAACTCTGTGCCTTGTAAGAAATGTTCCCTTGGGTGATGTTGTTCAACCAGGAAATGAGAACTGGAATTTGCTGCTCATCTTACTGCAAATAATCAACATGGTTTTTCCCCCTTTTCTTAGCCAGGGCATGACTGTGTC
This sequence comes from Salvelinus fontinalis, assembly GCF_029448725.1. Classification (NCBI taxonomy): domain Eukaryota; kingdom Metazoa; phylum Chordata; class Actinopteri; order Salmoniformes; family Salmonidae; genus Salvelinus; species Salvelinus fontinalis. The sequence continues at coordinate 36,809,685 of NC_074674.1, read as the reverse complement.
TGAAGCATTTGATAATTGAACACACTTTTCAAACATTTGTACTCACATAAAAACGTAATACCCAAACATCACTTTATGATGCGTTACCCAGCTTGCATAAGACAAATACTGTAGGTCCTTTATTACATAGAGTTGAAGTCGGAAATATACATACACCTTAGCCAAATACATTTAAAATTAGTTTTTCACTATTCCTGACATTTATTCCAAGTAAAAATTTCCTGTCTTAGGTCAGTTCGGATCACCACTTTATTTTAAGAACGTGTAATGTCAGAATAATAGTACAGAGATGATTTATTTCAGCTTTTATTTCTTTCATCACATTTCAGAAGATTACATACACTCAATTAGTATTTGGTAGCATTGCCTTTAAATTGTTTAACTTGGGTCAAACATTTTGGGTAGCCTTCCACAAGCTTCCCACAATAAGTTGGGTGAATTTTGGCCCATTCCTCCTGACAGTGCTGGTATAACTGAGTCAGGGTTGTAGGTCTCCTTGCTCGCACAAGCTTTTTCAGTTCTGCCCACAAATTCTCTTCAGGATTGAGTTCAGGGCTTTGTGATGGCCACTCCAAAAACTTTGTTGTCCTTAAGCCATTTTGCCACAACTTTGGAAGTATGCTTGGGGTCATTGTCCATTTGGAAGACCCATTTGCGACCAAGCTTTAACTTTGACTGATGTCTTGAGATGTTTCAATATATCCACATCATTTTCCGCCTTCATGATGCCATCTATTTTGTGAATTGCTGTTTTCCCTCCTGCAGCAAAGCACACCCACAACATGATGTTGCCACCCCTGTGCTTCACGGTTTGGATGGTGTTCTTCGGCTTGCAAACCTCCCCCTTTTTCCTCTAAACATAACGATGGTCATTATGGCCAAACAGTTCTATTTTTGTTTCATCAGACCAGAGGACATGTCTACAAAAAGTACGATCTTTGTCCTCATGTGCAGTTGCAAACCGTAGTCTGGCTTTTTTTATGGTAGTGTTGGAGCAGTGGCTTCTTCCTTGCTAAGAGGCCTTTCAGGTTATGTCGATATAGGACTAATTTTACTGTGGATATAGATGCTTTTGTACCTGTTTCCTCCAGCATCTCCACGAGGTCCTTTGCTGTTGTTCTGTGATTGATTTGCACTTTTCGCACCAAAGTACGTTCATCTATAGAAGACAGAACACGTCTCCTTCCTGAGCGGTATGACGGCTGCGTGGTCCCATGGTGTTTATACTTGCATTCTATTGTTTGTACAGATGAACGTGGTACCTTCAGGCATTTGGAAATTTCTCCCAAGGATGAACCAGACTTGTGGAGGTCTACAATTTTCTTCTGAGGTCTTGGCTGATTTCTTTTGATTTTCCCATTATGTCAAGCAAAGAGGCACTGAGTTTGAAGGTAGGCCTTGAAATACATCCACAGGTACACCTCCAATTGACTCAAATAATGTCAATTAGCCTATCAGAAGCTTCTAAAGCCATGACATCATTTTCTGGAGTTTTCCATGCTGTTTAAAGGCACAGTCAACTTAGTGTACTGTAAACTTCTGACCCACTGGAATTGTGATACAGTGAATTATAGGTGAAATAATCTGTCTGTAAACAATTGTTGGACAAATGACTTGTGTCATGCACAAAGTAGATGTGCTAATAGACTTGCCAAAAATATAGTTTGTTAACAAGAAATATGTGGAGTGGTTGAAAAACGAATTATAATGACTCCAACCTAAGTGTATGTAAACTTTCGACTTCAACTTTATGTGGAGCATGAGGTTAGAGGCAAAGCACTAACTCTTTAATAAGAACACCCTAAAAAACTTCAAGAACATTACTAAGTCCTTTGCCAAAAAACACAGATTTGCTAGGGAGACATCACCATTGCCACAAACTGAGTATGTACCGATGAAAGTATTTTACCTGAGTCATTATACTAGTGGTGAGGAGTTGGCAGCCTCAATTCAGGTCACTATGCAGAAAGCCATTTTCTTTACCAGCTTGGTTAAGATAGATGGCACGGAGTACAGAGAGTGACTGTTAGTTTGCAGTAAGATGGAGCATGAAATGCCAGTCTTTTGTAAAATAACTAAGCTCATTATGGTTGACAATATTGTATACCTATTGCTTGACAAGTTGCATACTGATAATTTCAGTGGACATTACCATCCATTCGCTGTGGTTGATGGTGTTTATGACAAAGTTGTTGTGTAAGTTGATCTGAAATCGTATAAGCCTTTTGTCCTTCAAAGTGCTTATGGTGCTGATGAGAGCCTTTACGTTGTTCCTTTGTTTGACATGATTGAGTAATAGATTATTGGCAACTTTTCAAGAAAATTGCATACCTAGTCTTCCACTTGCGTTAAATAGCAACTCCGCAAATACTCTTGTTCTCATATAGTACATGTACTGAGATGCCTGTGATGCACTGATTTCATTTTGATGCACCTGTGATGCACTGATTTCTTTCTGATGCGTCTGTGATGCACTGATTTCATTTGAATGTGTCTGTGATGCACTGATTTCATTCTGATGCACCCGCTCATTGTGGCCTAAATAAATTAAACAAATCAGTCACTACTCTTGTAACAAATCATTTATTGCTCCTGTTTAACTCACCTACAACTTGCAGGCTTGATTTATGAGTGGGAGAAAACCAGACAAAATATGGTTTTCCTAGCGTGAATATTTAGCACATCCTGGTGTCAATTCAGGTACAGGAAGCATTCTCTAGAGTTATCATCAACACTGAAAGGTGTTGCTGCTTAATACTGAGGGTGGTGAAAAACACTCCCGTGTGTCATTTGAACAACATCTAAAGTGTTTAAATATGAACACTACCAAAAGTGTTAAATTAACACTGAGTGACCCTATATAAACACTGGATGAGTGTTGAAAAAACAATTTCAATGTATACATAGTTCTGGTTAAGGTTAAGTCAATGTGTTTAAGTTTTACCTAAATGTCAATGTTTACAATGCATGTTGAAATGAGATGGAAACAGTACTGGTTTCAAATCCAATGTATTTTTCACATTGATTCTACGACACAATTCGTTGACAAGTTACATTGAAACAACATTGATTCAACTAGTGTCTGCCCAGTGGGTACTGATTCATACAGTACCTGTAGGTAAATTGTTGCCATGTACTGTAATCATACAAAAGGCCGGACGCACAATGTGAACAGAAACATTAAAAGAGCAGATTACCCTACTTGCAAGCCCATTGCGATACTGTGGCTTTAACGTTTTACCTTACCCCAGAGTATAATACAGTTCCACAATCTTTGCTTAAGGGAATTAATTTTAACAGGGTTTGGTTTTGATTGCTGAATGTGTGCTGGTTTTAACCTTCATTTGTTTCTGTTTGAGGCCTCCTGGAGAATACACTGATCTAATTAGCGTTGCTTTCTGATGGAAGCAGGTGCCCTCCTGTGAGATCATGATGACTGGTGAATGTTACCCATCTGCCAGCGTCTACTGCTGTGTTAGCAAATGTGCCGCCCCATCGCCTAATGAGGCCGCGCCTGTGACGCCACATTACAACCAGTTAGGAGGGGAAGCTCACCATAGGCTATGATCCTGCGGCAGTATGCTGTTGTTCTATCTTGACAAATGTAATAACGTATGTGACTATGCACATTATTTGGGGCAATCTATTGTTTTGAAGGAGCAGTTCCTGATTTCACTGACAGTGTTTTTTTTAGACAACTCGTAACACAAAACATTTTATACAGTCATAAAGCTGTCATGAGATTGACTGCAGAGGATCTTAAAAGATTGTACATTTTGTATTTTAAGGTCTTTATTTTAGAAGATTCTTGATATTAAAAGTATTGCTAGGTAAGCAATTTTATTTTAGCTGTAAGCTCCCAAAAACAATTCCCACAAAAGCCCAAGAGCCATGAAGAAGTTTTCCTGACGCTTCTCATTTTCAGGAGCAAGTCTTCAGGAGCAGGTCCTTGGAATGTGAATTGACTGCGAAATGAATTCACTAAGAGTTGTAAAGGCTGTTGGGATTCTGTATTTATTGCAGGCATTAGTCACTTCCTGAAAGGAAAATAAATCAATTAAAGTGTTTAACTTTAACCAAACATCAGCATATATCCCAGCATACAGTGCATTCGGAAAGTATTCAGACCCCTTGACTTTTTCCACATTTTGTTACATTACAGCCTTATTCTGAAATGGATTAAATACATTGTTTTCCTCATTAATCTACACACAATACCCCATAATGACAAAGCAAAATCAGGTTTGTAGGAATGTTTGCAAAGTTCTATAATAAAAATGATTTAAAAAACTTAATTACATAAGTATTCAGACCTTTTGCTATGAGACTCGAAATTGAGCTCAGATGCATCCGGTTTCCATTGATCATCCTTGAGATATTTCTACAGTTTGATTAGTGTCCACCTGTGGTAAATTCAATTAATTGAACATGATTTGGAAAGGCACACACCTGTCTAAATAAGGTCCCACAGTTGACAGTGCATGTCAGAGCGAAAAACAAGCCATGAGGTCAACGGAATTGTTTGTAGAGCTCCGAGACAGGATTGTGTTGAGGCACAGATCTGGGGAAGGGTACCAGAAAATGTCTGCAGCATTGAAGGTCTCCAAGAACACAGTGGCTTCCATCATTATTATATGGAAGAAGTTTGAACCACCAAGACTCTTCTTATAGCTGGCTGTCTGGTTAAACTGAGCAATCGGGGGAGAAGGGCCTTGGTCATGGAGGTGACCAAAGGGATGTAAAAAAGAAAAGTGTGGTATTCTTCCTGGGGTATATACAGGTATGAACAGATTTTTATAATATTTAATGTTGTTAAATGCTTTCAGTTCCACTTTAATTACAACATGCTCAAAGGGATATTCAATGTCTGCTTTTTATTATTGTTACCCATCTACCAATAGGTGCCCTTCTTTGCAAGGCATTGGAAAACCTCCCTGGTCTTTGTGTGTGAAATTCACTGCTCAACTGAGGGACCTTACAGATAATTGTACAGTATGTGTGGGATACAGAGATGAGGTCGTCATTCAAAAATCATGTTAAACACTATTATTGCCCATAGAGTCCATGACTTGTTTAGTACATTTTTACTCCTGAACCTATTTAGGCTTACCATAACAAAGGGGTTGAATACTGAGAGACATTTCATATTTTAATTTTTAACCTTGTCACACCAAATATCTTTTGGTGTCCTCCCATCGTGAGTTTTCTTATGCGTGTGAAGTCAGAATTCACTCACTGTTCCAACATGTAATCGTTACGCAACAGGACAGTTGACCCGTGCTGCCCTCAAACCAAGGTACACTACCTGCTAATCTATTGGCTATGTTCCAACTTGTCAATTTTACATGATTTTCTAACAACAGTTTAAAATGAGGGACTTTCTGCCTCCTCATTAACTCACATAGAAGTAGCCCGTTTCACTGTGGTGGACAACTTACACTATATATACAAAAGTATGTGGACACCCATTCAAATTAGTGGATTTGGCTATTTCAGCCAGACCCGTTGCTGACTGATGTATAAAATCGATCACACAGCCATGCAATCTCCATAGACAAACATTGGCAGTAGAATGGGCTGTACTGAAGAGCTCAGTGACTTCAACGTCTGTGACTGTCACCTTTCCAACAAGTGGATGCTGTTATAGCAGCAAAGTGTGCACCAACTCTATATTAATGCCAATGATTCTGGAATGAGATGTTCGATGTACACTACACTTTTGGTAATGTAGTGTACGTTTGAGACATGCTATGCTAACGTGAGGATTAGGTAAATGAGCCAGACAAACTTCTCTCTTCGATGAGAGCCCAAGAACTATGTATGTAGAAGTATGTAGTATGTAGACATTAGCACATCTCTGGTCAGAACAGAACCTGCCCAAACGTTTTCCCCCTGGAGTTGGGAAGGTTGGTGAGATATTTTCAATATAATTGCATAAAGGAACTGTGTTTGATTTGTATGTGAACTGTATGTCCGATACAAAAAACATTCAGTAATCATCTCACTTGATGAACTGGTGGTGAACTATGTAGCCATTGAGGAGAGCTGTGTCGATCAGATGGAAAACAATATCTTCTTATACCACTTGGTGGTTTTCTGAGCGCATGCCACAAAGCTGTTTATCCACTGCCCCCATTTTGCTATCATAGTCAACTACACAGTCTGATTTGATCTTTCTCTCTCCCGTGAGGTGGTCCACCTACCTTGGGGTTCGGTCTTCTCCTGTAGCTCCAAGGCATAGCAATTGGTCTCCTCCACTATGTCTCCCACCAGCTCCTATGTCAGAAACAGCTTGAAGCACTCTGCCTCAAAGGGAGATGGCAAGGGGCTTTGCACTCCAGACTGGGACTCAAAGCCAACAGCAGGGCCAGGAGGGGTGAAAAGACTGGAGGCCTTCCAGCTACCACGAACCTACTGTACAGTACCTCATCCATTGTTGGTCTGGCTCCATCACCACCAGCATCTTCAGAGGGACCTGGGACTTTGTTGGTTGGCAAGGGGTCCTCTAATTCAGGGTTTTCAACGGCCACAAGGTTGGGGGGCAGCTCTTTACTGTCAGAATCTGATTCCTCAATGTCTCAATACTCAATCAGTTGTTGGAATTTACAAAAATCTCCAGGATTTTCCCATTTGTGAGTTGTCTTCTTTTGAAAGACATTGCTAATGCTACAGCTTAGCCCACGAGCTACATACATAAACAACAACACTGAGTGTCAGTGGTGACGTGATTGGCTGCCGGTGTGGTGATACTGATGATTTGTCTCCAGAGTTGGTTTGTTTTACATAGCAGGTTAGGATAATTAATGTGCAGTTTAAAAGAATTTACGCAGCAGGTTAGGTGAATTAACGTAGGAAATTAAGATAATGACGTAAAGTTTAGGAAAATTGTTATGTTTAGGCTTTGCTACAATGCTACAGTTGTCCGCAACTGTTGTCCCTGAGGAAACCACGAGAAATAGCTGTTGTAGGCCTAGCTAATACACCTAATCTCAATGGTAGAAACGTAAACAAACCAACTCTGGAGACAAATCATCAGTATCATAACACTGGCAAGGGCCACTTGTATCAGTAAATCAATATCAGAAAATAATTTTCTTTATTTACTTTTTTTCTAGTTTTCATATTCTAGTAACAAATCATGCATTCCGATAAACTTGGATTAGCTAACACAACATGCCATTGGAACACAGGAGTGATGGTTGTTGATAATGGGCCTCTGTACGCCTATGTACAGTTGAAGTCGGAAGTTTACATACACAAGTCAAACTTCTTCTCAATAGGGGGTGCTGTTTGCACTTTGTAATAATTTCGTTCCCAAATTAAACTGCCTCGTACTCAATTCTTGCTCGTACAATATGCATATTATTATTACTATTGGATAGAAAACACTCTAGTTTCTAAAACCGTTTGAATTATATCTGTGAGTAAAATAGAACTGGAGTTAGAGCAATTTTCCCATGAGGATGTGAGAATGCTGAAATCTGCTGGCTGTTCTGAGGTCTGTTTATAAATCTGCCTGTCTTCTATTGGTTGAGATGCACTGCATACGTCTTCCCCTGGATGTCAGCGAATAGTGAGAATTGAAATGGTGTTGCTAGGCAGATCTGAGAGCTTATAAATGGGCTGGGAACGTGAGGACCGGCCTTTGTTCTCCTGGCCAGGACGCAGAAAGGAGCTCTGGCTGTCATTCTAGAATGCTCCAGTTATAGCCCTAAGATATATCCGGCTCTGTTTTTATTCGATATAGGTGTTAAAGACATCATAATGTTGTTATATTAAACCGAGTTATCAGTTTATATCGGTATATTGCGATTTTCGGATATTTATTTGTGCTGCGTTTTAGTGAGTCGGACACGTCTTTGCCACATGGCTAATGTTTACTGCTAATTCCAACGTTGAAGGCGACAATCTACAACCGAGCAACGATTATTTTGGACTAAGGACACCTTGCCCAAGATTCTGATGGGAGTTCATCAAAAAGTAAGAACTATATATGATGTTAATTCGTTGTTCCGTTGAAAAATGTAGAACTCATATTCCGCCAATAATTTCGGTGCAGTCTCGCTTTAACGCACGCTGTATGTTGTAGTAACGTTAATTTAAAAAATCTAACACAGCGATTGCATTAAGAACTAATGTATCTTTCATTTGCTGTCCAACCTGTATTTTTTAGTCAAGTTTAGGATTAGTTACTGATTAGACTAGGTGCCTCTCCCAAGATTTCTCCCGACATATTGTTGGCAGCCTGGCTACTTTCTCATTGTATAACCACGATTTGTGACGCTAAATATGCACATTTTCGAACAAACAATATATGTATTGTGTAATATGATGTTATAGGACTGTCATCTGATGAAGTTTTGAGAAGGTTAGTCAAAAATGTAATATCTTTTGCTGGTTTATTCGCTATCGCTAACGTGCATGAATCAATGCTGCTGTGTGGTTGGCTATTGTAGTAAGCTAATATAATGCTATATTGTGCTTTCGCTGTAAAACACTTAAAAAATCTGAAATATTGGCTGGATTCACAAGATCTTTGTCTTTTATCTGCTGTACGCTGTGTATTTTTCAGAAATGTTTTATGATGAGTATTTAGGTAATACTCGATGGTCTCTGTAGTTATTCTAGTTGCTTTGGTGAGAGTTGTGATGGTGGCTGCAATGGTAAACTATGATTTATACCTGAAATATGCAAATGTTTCTAACAAAACATATGCTATACAATAAATATGTTATCAGACTGTCATCTGATGAAGTTGTTTCTTGGTTAGTGGCTATCTATATCTTTATTTGGTCGAAATTGTGATAGCTACCTATGCAGGAAAAAAATTGTGGGAAAAAAAAGTTGTGCTTTTGCTATCGTGGTTAGCTAATAGATTTACATAATGTGTCTTCATGTAAAACATTTAAAAAATCTGAAATGATGGCTGGATTCACAAGATGTGAATCTTTCATCTGGTGTCTTGGACTTGTGATTTAATGATATTTAGATGGTAGTATTTACTTGTGACGCTATGCTAGGCTATGCTAGTCAGCTTTTTTACTGATGGGGGTGCTCCCGGATCCGGGTTTGTGAGGAAGTAGAGGTTAACCTGTCTAGCCCCGGGGTGCCGCTAGCGGCACAACCCCCCCACCCCCACTGAAAAGGCAGAGCCGCGAAATTACCAAAAAATATATTTTTTTAATATTTAACTTTCACACATTAAAGTCAAATACAGCTAATGAAAGACACAGATCTTGTGAATCCAGCCAACATGTCCGGTTTTTAAAATGTTTTACAGGGAAGACACAATATGTAAAGATGTAAATCTATTAGCTAAACACATTAGCATAATCCACCATCTTTTCTTTGTCCACCAACACCAGTAGCTATCACCAATTCGGCTAAACTAAGATATTGATAGCCACTAACCAAGAAAAAACCTCCTCAGATGACAGTCTGATAACATATTTATGGTATAGGATAGGTTTTGTTAGAAAAATGTGCATATTTCAGGTAGATGTCATAGTTTACAATTGCACCCACCGTCACAAATGTACTAGAATAAATACAATGAGCAACGTGTTTACCTAACTACTAATCAAACATTTCGTAAAAATACACAGCATACACTAATCGAAAGACACAGATCCTGTGAATACAGACAATATTTCAGATTTTCTAAGTGTCTTACAGCGAAAACACAATAAATCGTTATATTAGCATAGCACATGTGCGAACATTACACCAGCATTGATTCTAGCCAAAGAGAGCGATAACGTAAACATCGCCAAAATATATTAATTTTTTCACTAACCTTCTCAGAATTCTTCAGATGACACTCCTGTAACATCACATTACAACATACATATACAGTTTGTTCGAAAATGTGCATATTTAGCCACCAAAATCATGGTTAGACAATGAGAAAAGTAGCCCAGCTGGTCAGAAAATGTCCTGCGCCACATTAGACAGTGATCTAGTCGTATACATAAATACTCATAAACGTGACTAAAAAATATAGGGTGGACAGCGATTGATAGACAATTTAATTCTTAATAGAATCGCGGATTTACATGTTTTAAATTATCCTTACTTTTCAATACAGTTTGCGCCAAGCGAAGCTACGTCAAAAAAGATGGCGTCCTAAGCCATTAACATTTTTCGACAGAAACACGATTTATCATAATAAATTGTTCCTACTTTGAGCTGTTCTTCCATCAGAATCTTGGTCAAAGAATCCTTTCTTGGGTCTAATCGTCTTTTGGTCGAAAGCTGTCCTCTTGCCATGTAGAAATGCCCATTGCGTTCGGCATGAACTGGAACGGTGCCCAGAGATTCACAGCGTCTCAGAAATAAATGTCCCAAAATCGCACTAAACGGATATAAATTGCTATAAAACGCTTTAAATTAACTACCTTATGATGTTTTTAACTCCTATAACGAGTAGAAACATGACCAGAGTAATATAACTGGCTACACTAATGCTTGGAAAAACAGTAGGTCGGTGTCCTCCGCGCGCCTTACGCACCTAGAAAATAGTTCCTACCTACACGTGTTTTTGTTTTATAGGGGCTGTGATTGGGCAATCGATACCATTCAAAGCGTCATCACGTAAAGGCATCCAGGGGAAGACGTAAGCAGTGTCCGTATACTCATAGCAATAACAGTGGCCTTAAAACTGACTCCAGAACAGGGGCCAAAATGTGTGAAATCTGACTCCATGTCAGGGAAATTGCTGTAGAATGAGTTCTGTTCCACTCAGAGACAAAATTTCAACGGCTATAGAAACTATAGACTGTTTTCTATCCAATAATAATAATAATATGCATATTGTACGATCAAGAATTTTGTAGGAAGCCGTTTCAAAAATTACACGATTTCCATAAATAGTGACAACAGCACCCCCTAGCCTTAACAGGTTAAAACTTGTTTTTCAACCACTCCACAATTTTCTTGTTAACAATCTCTCGTTTTGGCAAGTCGGTTAGGACATCTACTTTGTGCATGACACAAGTAATTTGTCCAACAATTGTTTACAGACAGATTATTTCACTTATAATTCACTGTATCACAATTCCAGTGGGTCAGAAGTTTACATATGCTAAGTTTACTGTGCCTTTAAACAGCTTGGAAAATTCCAGAAAATTATGTCATGCTTTAGAAACTTCTGATATGCTAATTTACATAATTTTAGTCAATTGTGTACTTGGTGTACTTGCACATTTGTGGCCTGCTGGAGGTCATTTTGCAGGGCTCTGGCAGTGCTACTCCTTGCACAAAGGCGGAGGTAGCGGTCCTGCTGCTGGGTTGTTGCCCTCCTACGGCCTCCTCCATGTCTCCTGATGTACTGGCCTGTCTCCTGGTAGCGCCTCCATGCTCTGGACACTACGCTGACAGACACAGCAAACCTTCTTGCCACAGCTCGCATTGATGTGCCATCCTGGATGAGCTGCACTACCTGAGCCACTTGTGTGGGTTGTAGACGCCGTCTCATGCTACCACTAGAGTGAAAGCACCACCAGTATTCAAAAGTGACCAAAACATCAGCCAGGACGCATAGGAACTGAGAAGTGGTCTGTGGTCACCACCTGCAGAACCACTCCTTTATTGGGGGTGTCTTGCTAATTGCCTATAATTTCCACCTTTTGTCCATTCCATTTGCACAACAGCATGTGAAATTTATTGTCAATCAGTGTTGCTTCCTAAGTGGACAGTTTGATTTCACAGAAGTGTGATTGACTTGGAGTTACATTGTGTTGTTTAAGTGTTCCCTTTATTTTTTTGAGCAGTGTATATATATATATATATAGTGTTGTAAAACTGCATAATCCTAATGTCAAGTTAAATTGTACTGTTAGCTAGCCGGCTTGTTGGCTATCGTTATGTGTATGCTCTCCAATTTCTGGAGGACCGAGTTTTGAAATCAGTGGAATTAATTTATGATAGTTAAGGAGATAGAGAAAACACCAGTCTGGATTACATCGTCAACCTAAATCAACCAAGCATGGCATCAGACAGGAGACGCGTCCAACCACGATGTATACTGGTAAGATTTTCAGATATTATACGTTTCTAATTTTGACAGAAAGTGGTTTCATTTCAAGTGTACTGTTAGCTAGCTAACGTTAACGTAAACTCACCCCATTCCGTACAAATGTGCATAACCGCGGCATTCAAACGAGGCTGCAATGAAAACGATTGGGACTGTGGTGACTGTGTTGGCATCAAAATCCGGGGTGTGAAACTACGTTTCGATTCAGTGTTGATTGACATGGTAATGGGCTAACAGTATTGGAGAAAAGATGAAAAAACGAACCCCTCTGATTTTTATTTATTTATTTTTTATTTCACCTTTATTTAACCAGGTAGGCTAGTTGAGAACAAGTTCTCATTTGCAACTGCGACCTGGCCAAGATAAAGCATAGCAGTGTGAACAGACAACAACACAGTTACACATGGAGTAAACAATAAACAAGTCAATAACATGGTAGGAAAAAGAGAATCTATACACAATGTGTGCAAAAGGCATGAGGTAGGCAATAAATCGAATAATTACAATTTAGCAGATTAACACTGGAGTGATAAATCATCAGATGATCATGTGCAAGAAGAGATACTGGTGTGCAAAAGAGCAGAAAAGTAAATAAATAAAAGCAGTATGGGGGTGAGGTAGGTAAATTGGGTGGGTAGTTTACAGATGGACTATGTACAGCTGCAGCGATCGGTTAGCTGCTCGGATAGCAGATTTTTAAAGTTGTTGAGGGAGATAAAAGTCTCCAACTTCAGAGATTTTTGCAATTCGTTCCAGTCGCAGGCAGCAGAGAACTGGAAGGAAAGGCGTCCAAATGAGGTTTTGGCTTTAGGGATGATCAGTGAGATACACCTGCTGGAGCGCGTGCTACGGGTGGGTGTAGCCATCGTGACCAGTGAACTGAGATAAGGCGGCACTTTACCTAGCATAGCCTTGTAGATGACCTGGAGCCAGTGGGTCTGACGACGAACATGTAGCGAGGGCAAGCCGACTAGGGCATACAGGTCGCAGTGGTGGGTCGTATAAGGTGCTTTAGTAACAAAACGGATGGCACTGTGATAAACTGCATCCAGTTTGCTAAGTAGAGTATTGGAAGCTATTTTGTAGATGACATCGCCGAAGTCGAGGATCGGTAGGAGTCAGTTTTACTAGGGTAAGTTTGGCGGCGTGAGTGAAGGAGGCTTTGTTCCGGAATAGAAAGCCGACTCTAGATTTGATTTTGGATTGGAGATGTTTGATATGAGTCTGGAAGGAGAGTTTGCAGTCTAGCCAGACACCTAGGTACTTATAGATGTCCACATATTCTAGGTCGGAACCGTCCAGGGTGGTGATGCTAGTCGGGCGTGCGGGTGCAGGCAGCGAACGGTTGAAAAGCATGCATTTGGTTTTCAATCAATCAATCAATCAATCAATTTTATTTTATATAGCCCTTCGTACATCAGATAATATCTCGAAGTGCTGTACAGAAACCCAGCCTAAAACCCCAAACAGCTAGAATGCAGGTGTAGAAGCACGGTGGCTAGGAAAAACTCCCTAGAAAGGCCAAAACCTAGGAAGAAACCTAGAGAGGAACCAGGCTATGAGGGGTGGCCAGTCCTCTTCTGGCTGTGCCGGGTGGAGATTATAACAGAACTATGCCAAGATGTTCAAAAATGTTCATAAGTGACAAGCATGGTCAAATAATAATCATGAATAATTTTCAGTTGGCTTTTCATAGCTGATCATTAAGAGTTGAAAAACAACAGGTCTGGGACAGGTGGCGGTTCCATAACCGCAGGCAGAACAGCTGAAACTGGAATAGCAGCAAGGCCAGGCGGACTGGGGACAGCAAGGAGTCACCACGGGCGGCAGTCCCGACGCATGGTCCTAGGGCCCAGGTCCTCCGAGAGAAAGAAAGAGAGAAGGAGAAAATTAGAGAGAGCCAAGATTTTCAAAATGTTCATAAATGACAAGCATGGTCAAATAATAATCAGGAATAAATCTGTTGGCTTTTCATAGCCGATCATTAAGAGTTGAAAACAGCAGGTCTGGGACAGGTAGGGGTTTCGTAACCGCAGGCAGAAACAGTTGAAACTGGAATAGCAGCAAGGCCGGGCGGACTGGGGACAGCAAGGTGTCAGCATGCCCGGTAGTCCTGACGTATGGTCCTAGGGCTCAGGTTCTCAGAGAGAAAGAGAGAACGAGAGAATTAGAGAGAGCATACTTAAATTCACACAGGACACTGGATAAGACAGGAGAAGTACTCCAGGTATAACCAACTGACCCCAGCCCCCCGACACATAAACTACTGCAGCATAAATACTGGAGGCTGAGACAGGAGCGGTCAGGAGACACTGTGGCCCCATCCGAAGAAACCCCCGGACAGGGCCAAACAGGAAGGATATAACCCCACCCACTCTGCCAAAGCACAGCCCCCACACCACTAGAGGGATATCCTCAACCACCAACTTACAATCCTGAGACAAGGCCGAGTATAGCCCACAAAGGTCTCCACCACAGCACAACCAAGGGGGGGCGCCAACCCAGACAGGAAGTTCACGTCAGTAACTCAACCCACTCAAGTGACGCACCCCTCCTAGGGACGGCATGAAAGAGCACCAGCAAGCCAGTGACTCAGCCCCAGTAACAGGGTTAGAGGCAGAGAATCCCAGTGGAGAGAGGGGAACCGGCCCTGGAGAGACAGCAAGGGCGGTTCGTTGCTCCAGAGCCTTTCCGTTCACCTTCACACTCCTGGGCCAGACTACACTCAATCATATGACCTACTGAAGAGATAGGTCTTCAGTAAAGACTTAAAGGTTGAGACCGAGTCTGCGTCTCTCACATGGGTAGGCAGACTGTTCCATAAAAATGGAGATCTATAGGAGAAAGCCCTGCCTCCAGCTGTTTGCTTAGAAATTTTAGGGACAATTAGGAGGCCTGCGTCTTGTGACCGTAGCATACGTGTAGGTATGTACGGCAGGACCAACTCGGAAAGATAGGTAGGAGCAAGCCCATGTAACGCTTTATAGGTTAACAGTAAAACCTTGAAATCAGCCCTTGCCTTAACGGGAAGCCAGTGTAGGGAAGCTAGCACTGGAGTAATATGATCAAATTTCTTGGTTCTAGTCAGGATTCTAGCAGCCGTATTTAGCACTAACTGAAGTTTATTTAGTGCTTTATCCGGGTAGCCGGAAAGTAGAGCATTGCAGTAGTCTAACCTAGAAGTAACAAATGCATGGATTAATTTTTCTGCATCATTTTTGGACAGAAAATTTCTGATTTTTGCAATGTTACGTAGATGGAAAAAAGCTGTCCTTGAAACAGTCTTGATATGTTCGTCAAAAGAGAGATCAGGGTCAAGAGTAACGCCGAGGTCCTTCACAGTTTTATTTGAGACGACTTTACAACCATCAAGATGAATTGTCAGATTTAACAGAAGATCTCTTTGTTTCTTGGGACCTAGAACAAGCATCTCTGTTTTGTCCGAGTTTAAAAGTAGAAAGTTTTTAGCCATCCACTTCCTTATGTCTGAAACACAGGCTTCTAGCGAGGGCAGTTTTGGGGCTTCACCATGTTTCATTGAAATGTACAGCTGTGTGTCATCCGCATAGCAGTGAAAGTTAACATTATGTTTTCGAATAACATCCCCA
The DNA here is from genome assembly GCF_029448725.1 of Salvelinus fontinalis. NCBI lineage: Eukaryota > Metazoa > Chordata > Actinopteri > Salmoniformes > Salmonidae > Salvelinus > Salvelinus fontinalis. Next base: position 36,794,043 of record NC_074674.1, on the reverse strand, counting down.
AGAGGTAAAATATATAGTGAAAACAATAGTGGTCCTAAAACGGAACCTTGAGGAACACCGAAATGTACAGTTGATTTGTCAGAGGACAGACCATTCACAGAGACAAACTGATATCTTTCCGACAGGTAAGATCTAAACCAGGCCAGAACTTGTCCGTGTAGACCAATTTGGGTTTCCAGTCTCTCCAAAAGAATGTGGTGATCGATGGTGTCAAAGGCAGCACTAAGGTCTAGTAGCACGAGGACAGATGCAGAGCCTCGGTCTGACGCCATTAAAAGGTCATTTACCACCTTCACAAGTGCAGTCTCAGTGCTATGATGGGGTCTAAAACCAGACTGAAGCATTTCGTATACATTGTTTGTCTTCAGAAAGGCAGTGAGTTGCTGCGCAACAGCTTTTTCTAAAATTTTTGAGAGGAATGGAAGATTCGATATAGGCCGATAGTTTTTTATATTTTCCGGGTCAAGGTTTGGCTTTTTCAAGAGAGGCTTTATCACTGCCACTTTTAGTGAGTTTGGTACACATCCGGTGGATAGAGAGCTGTTTATTATGTTCAACATAGGAGGGCCAAGCACAGGAAGCAGCTCCTTCAGCAGTTTAGTAGGAATAGGATCCAGTATGCAGCTTGAAGGTTTAGAGGCCATGATTATTTTCATCATTGTGTCAAGAGATATAGTACTAAAACACTTAAGTGTCTCTCCCGATCCCAGGCCCTCGCAGAGCTGTGCAGATCCAGGACAGCTAAGCCCTGGAGGAATACGCAGATTCAAAGAGGAGTCCGTAATTTGCTTTCTAATGGTCATGATCTTTTCCTCAAAGGAAGTTCATGAATTTATTACTGCTGAAGTGAAAGCCATCCTCTCTTGGGGAATGCTGCTTTTTAGTTAGCTTTGCAACAGTATCAAAAAGAAATTTTGGATTGTTCTTATTTTCCTCGATTAAGTTGGAAAAGTAGGATGATCGAGCAGCAGTGAGGGCTCTTCGGTACTGCACGGTACTGTCTTTCCAAGCTAGTCGGAAGACTTCCAGTTTTGTGTGGCGCCATTTCCGTTCCAATTTCCTGGAAGCTTGCTTCAAAGCTCGGGTATTTTCTGTATACCAGGGAGCTAGTTTCTTATGACAAATGTTTTTCGTTTTTAGGGGTGCAACTGCATCTAGGGTATTGCGCAAGGTTAAATTGAGTTCCTCAGTTAAGTGGTTAACTGATTTTTGTCCTCTAACGTCCTTGGGTAGGCAGAAGGAGTCTGGAAGGGCATCAAGGAATTTTTGTGTTGTCTGAGAATTTATAGCACGACTTTTGATGCTCCTTGGTTGGGGTCTGAGCAGATTATTTGTTGCGATTGCAAACGTAATAAAATGGTGGTCCGATAGTCCAGGATTATGTGGAAAAACATTAAGATCTACAACATTTATTCCATGGGACAAAACTAGGTCCAGAGTATGACTGTGGCAGTGAGTAGGTCCAGAGACATGTTGGACAAAACCCACTGAGTCGATGATGGCTCCGAAAGACTTTTGGAGTGGGTCTGTGGACTTCTCCATGTGAATATTAAAATCACCAAAAATTAGAATATGATCTGCTATGACTACAAGGTCTGATAGGAATTCAGGAAACTCAGAGAGGAACGCTGTATATGGCCCAGGAGGCCTGTAAACAGTAGCTATAAAAAGTGATTGAGTAGGCTGCATAGATTTCATGACTAGAAGCTCAAAAGACGAAAACGCCATTTTTTTTTTTGTAAATTGAAATTTGCTATCGTAGATGTTAGCAACACCTCCGCCTTTGCGGGATGCACGGGGGATATGGTCACTAGTGTAACCAGGAGGTGAGGCCTCATTTAACACAGTAAATTCATCAGGCTTAAGCCATGTTTCAGTCAGGCCAATCACATCAAGATTATGATCAGTGATTAGTTCATTGACTATGACTGCCTTTGAAGTGAGGGATCTAACATTAAGTAACCCTATTTTGAGATGTGAGGTATCACGATCTCTTTCAATAATGGCAGGAATGGAGGAGGTCTTTATCCTAATAAGATTGCTAAGGCGAACACCGCCATGTTTAGTTTTGCCCAACCTAGGTCGAGGCACAGACACAGTCTCAATGGGTATGGCTGAGCTGACTACACTGACTGTGCTATTGGCAGACTCCACTAAGCTGGCAGGTTGGCTAACAGCCTGCTGCCTGGCCTGCACCCTATTTCATTGTGGGGCTAAAGGAGTTAGAGCCCTATCTATGTTGGTAGATAAGATGAGAGCACCCCTCCAGGTAGGATGGAGTCCGTCACTCCTTAGCAGGTCAGGCTTGGTCCTGTTTGTGGGTGAGTCCCAGAAAGAGGGCCAATTATCTACAAATTCTATCTTTTGGGAGGGGCAGAAAACAGTTTTCAACCAGCGATTGAGTTGTGAGACTCTGCTGTGGAGCTCGTCACTCCCCCTAACTGGGAGGGGGCCAGAGACAATTACTCGATGCCGACACATCTTTCTAGCTGATTTACACGCTGAAGCTATGTTGCACTTGGTGACCTCTGACTGTTTCATCCTAACATCGTTGGTGCCGACGTGGATAACAATATCTCTATACTCTCTACACTCGCCAGATTTAGCTTTAGCCAGCACCATCTTAAGATTAGCCTTAACGTCGGTAGCCCTGCCCCCTGGTAAACAGTGTATGATCGCTGGGTGATTCGTTTTAACCTGTCTAGGATCAGCGTGGCGCTAGCGGCACACCCCCCCCCCCCCCCCACTGAAAAACCAGTGCCGCGAAATTCAAAAAAAATATTTTTTAAAAATATTTAACTTTCACACATTAAAGTCCAATACAGCTAATGAAAGACACAGATCTTGTGAATCCAGTCAACATTTCCGATTTTTAAAATGTTTTACAGGGAAGACACAATATGTAAAGATGTACATCTATTACCTAAAAACACATTAGCATAATCCACCATCTTTTATTTGTCCACCAACACCAGTAGCCATCACCAATTCGGCTAAACTAAGATATTTATAGCCCCTAACCAACAAAAAAACTCATTAGATGACAGTCTGATAACATATTTATGGTATGGGATAGGTTTTGTTAGAAAAAAGTGCATATTTCAGGTAGATGGCATAGTTTACAATTGCACCCACCATCACAAATGGACTAGAATAATTACAATGAGCAACGTGTTTACCTAACTACTAATCATCAAACATTTCGTAAAAATACACAGCATACACGAATCGAAAGACACAGATCCTGTGAATACAGACAATATTTCAGATTTTCTAAGTGTCTTACAGCGAAAACACAATAAATCGTTATATTAGCTTAGCACATAGCAATTAGCAGCCCAGCATTGATTCTAGCCAAAGTGAGCGATAAAAGTCAACATCGCCAAAAGATATTAATTTTTTCACTAACCTTCTCAGAATTCTTCCGATGACACTCCTGTAACATCACATTACAACATGCATATACAGTTTGATCGAAAATGTTTATATTTAGCCACCAAAATCATGGTTAGACAATGTGAAATGTAGCTCAGCTGGTCAGAAAATGTCCTTGCGCCACTTAGACAGTGATCTACTCTTATACATAAATACTCATAAACGTGACTAAAAAATATAGGGTGGACAGGGATTGATAGACAATTTAATTCTTAATACAATTGCGTTATTACATTTTTTAATTTATCCTTACTTTTCAATACAGTTTGCGCCAAGCGAAGCTACGTCAAAAAACATGGCGTCCTAAGCCACTAAAATGTTTCGACAGAAACACGATTTATCATAATAAAAATGTCCTACCTTGAGCTGTTCTTCCATCAGTATCTTGGGCAAAGGATCCTTTCTTGGGAGAAATCGTCTTTTGGTGGAAAGCTGTCCTCTTGCCATGTGGAAATGTCAACTGCGTTCGGGATGAACTGAAAAGCGTGCCCAACTTTTCACATCGTTGCAAAAATAAATGTCCCAAAATCGCACTAAACGGATATAAATTGCTATAAAACGCTTTAAATTAACTACTTTATGATGTTTGTAACTCCTATAACGAGTGAAAAGATGACCGGAGAAATATAACAGGCTAAACTAACGCTTGGAACAGGAGAGGGTCGGTGTCTTCCACGCGCGTTACGCAGCAAGAAAAGACTTGCTAGCTAAAGGTTTTTTTCATTTGTAGGGCCTGTGAACGCGCAATCGACCCCGTTGGAATCGTCATCACGTAAAGGCATCCAGGGGAAGACGTAAGAAGTGTCCGTATAGTCATAGCAACGACAGTGCCCTTTTAACTGACTTCAGAAAAGTGGCCAACATTTCTCAAATCTGACTCCATGTCAGGGAAATTGCTGTAGAATGGGCTCTGTTCCACTTAGAGACAAAATTTCAACTCCTATAGAAACTATAGACTGTTTTCTATCCAATAATAATAATAATATGCATATTGTACGATCAAGGATTTTGTGGGAAGCCGTTTAAAAAATTAGCCAAATTAGCATAAATAGTCTAAACAGCGCCCCCATCCCCAACAGGTTAAGTCTAATACTGCGGGTAATGGAGTCGCCAATGACTAGGGTTTTCAATTTGTCAGAGCTAACGGTGGGAGCCTTCGGCGTCTCAGACCCCGTAACGGGAGGAGTAGAGACAAGAGAAGACTCAGACTCAGACTCCGACTCGCTACATAATGGGGAAAACCGGTTGAAAGTTTCTGTCGGCTGAATGAGCGACACCGGTTGAGCATTCCAACAGCATTTCCCTCCAGAAGCCATGAGAAAGTTGTCCGGCTGCGGGGACTGTGCGGGGGGATTTATACTAACGTTACTATCTGTACTTACTGGTGGCACAGACGCTGTTTCTTCCTTTCCTACACTGAAATTACCCTTGCCTAACGATTGCGTCTGAAGCTGGGCTTGCAGCACAGCTATTTTCGCCGTAAGGCGATCGTTCTCCTGTATATTATGAGTACAGCGACTGCAATTAGAAGACATCATGTTAATGTTACTACTTAGCTTCGGCTGTTGAAGGTGTTGACGAACCATGTCCAGATAAAGCGTCCGGAGTGAAAAAGTTGAATGAGGGAAAAAAGTTGCGATGGAAAAACTAAAAATATAAACGGTAATTAAAAACAGAAACAAAACAAAAAACGTAAAGTTGTCAGCTAGCAAAGTAAAGTAAAGTTGGCAGCAAAACGCACAGCAACACGTCTGCAGATTTAACAGGAAGTTTTACTAGCATTTAAGAGCAGTTGGAGGCCACGGAAGGAGTGTTGTATGGCATTGAAGCTCATTTGGAGGTTAGATAGCACAGTGTCCAGGGAAGGGCCGGAAGTATACAGAATGGTGTCGTCTGCGTAGAGGTGGATCAGGGAATCGCCCGCAGCAAGAGCAACATCATTGATGTATACAGAGAAAAGAGTCGGGCCGAGAATTGAACCCTGTGGTACCCCCATAGAGACTGCCAGAGGACCGGACAACATGCCCTCCGATTTGACACACTGAACTCTGTCTGCAAAGTAGTTGGTGAACCAGGCAAGGCAGTCATTAGAAAAACCGAGGCTATTGAGTCTGCCGATAAGAATATGGTGATTGACAGAGTCGAAAGCCTTGGCCAGGTCGATGAAGACGGCTGCACAGTAATGTCTTTTATCGATGGCGGTTATGATATCGTTTAGTACCTTGAGCGTGGCTGAGGTGCACCCGTGACCGGCTCGGAAACCGGATTGCACAGCGGAGAAGGTACGATGGGATTCGAGATGGTCAGTGATCTGTTTGTTGACTTGGCTTTCGAAGACCTTAGCTAGGCAGGGCAGGATGGATATAGGTCTGTAACAGTTTGGGTCCAGGGTGTCTCCCCCTTTGAAGAGGGGAATGACAGCGGCAGCTTTCCAATCCTTGGGGATCTCAGATGATACGAAGGAGAGGTTGAACAGGCTAGTAATAGGGGGTGCGACAATGGCGGCGGACAGTTTCAGAAATAGGGGGTCCAGATTGTCAAGCCCAGCTGATTTGTATGGGTCCAGGTTTTCCAGCTCTTTCAGAACATCTGCTATCTGGATATGGGTAAAGGAGAAGCTGGGGACGCTTGGGCGAGTAGCAGCGGGCCGGGCGGGGCTGCTGGCCAAGGTTGGAGTCGCCAGGTGGAAGGCATGGCCAGCCATTGAGAAATGTTTGTTGAAGTTTTCGATTATCACGGACTTATCAGTGGTGACCGTGTTATCTAGCCTCAGTGCAGTGGGCAGCTGGGAGGAGGTGCTCTTGTTTTCCATGGACTTTACAGTATCCCAGAACTTTTTGGAGTTAGAGCTACAGGATGCAAATTTCTGCTTGAAAAAGCTGGCCTTTGCTTTCCTGACTGACTGCGTGTATTGGTTCCTGACTTCCCTGAACAGTTGCATATCACGGGGGCTCTTCGATGCTATCGCAGTTCGCCACAGGATGTTTTTGTGCTGGTCGAGGGCAGTCAGGTCTGGAGTGAACCAAGGGCTATATCTGTTCTTGGTTCTGCATTTTTTAAACGGAGCATGCTTGTCTAATATGGTGAGGAAGTAACTTTTAAAGAATGACCAGGCATCCTCAACTGACGGGATGAGGTCAATATCCTTCCAGGGTACACGGGCCAGGTCGATTAGAAAGGCCTGCTCGCAGAAGTGTTTCAGGGAGCGTTTGACAGTGATGAGGGGTGGTCGTTTGACCGTGGACCCGTGGCGGATACAGGCAATGAGGCAGTGATCGCTGAGATCTTGATTGAAGACAGCAGAGGTGTATTTGGAGGGCAAGTTGGTCAGGATAATGTCTATTAGGGTGCCCATGTTTACGGATTTGGGGTTGTACCTGGTGGGTTCCTTGATGATTTGTGTGAGATTGAGGGCATCTAGCTTAGATTGTAGGACTGCCGGGGTGTTAAGCATATCCCAGTTTAGGTCACCTAACAGAACAAACTCTGAAGCTAGATGGGGAGCGATCAATTCACAGATGGTGTCCAGGGCACAGCTGGGAGCTGAGGGGGGTCGGTAGCAGGCGGCAACAGTGAGAGACTTATTTCTGGAGAGATTAATTTTTAAAATTAGAAGTTCAAACTGTTTGGGCATAGACTTGGAAAGTATGACAGAACTTTGCAGGCTATCTCTGCAGTAGATTGCAACTCCTCCCCCTTTGGCAGTTCTATCTTGACGGAAAGTGTTATAGTTGGGTATGGAAATCTCAGAGTTTTTGGTGGCCTTCCTAAGCCAGGATTCAGACACGGCAAGGACATCAGGGTTGGCAGAGTGTGCTAAAGCGGTGAGTAAGGCAAACTTAGGGAGGAGGCTTCTGATGTTGACATGCATGAGGCCAAGGCTTTTTCGATCACAGAAGTCAACAAATGAGGGTGACTGGGGACATGCAGGGCCTGGGTTTACCTCCACATCACCCGAGGAACAGAGGAGCAGTAGGATGAGGGTGCGGCTAAAGGCTATCAAAACTGGTCGCCTAGAGCGTTGGGGACAAGGAATAAAAGGAGCAGATTTATGGGCGTGGTAGAATAGATTCTGGGCATAATGTGCAGACCAGGGTATGGTGGGGCACGGGTACAGCGGAGGCAAGCCCAGGCACTGGGTGATGATAAGAGAGGTTGTATCTCTGGACATGCTGGTCTCAATGGGTGAGGTCACCGCATGTGTGGGGGGTGGGACAAAGGAGGTATCAGAGGTACGGAGAGTGGAACTACGGGGTCCATTGCAAACCAAAACAATGATAACTAGCCTGAACAACAGTATGCAAGGCATATTGATATTTGAGAGAGACATACAATAAGGCATAAAGTGATTGCAGGTCATGATTGGGAGAGCTAGCTAAAACAGCAGTTCAGATAACAGCAGCTAGTCGGCTAACACAGCAACAGAAGGTAAAAATGGCGACGACTGGGCAGAGAGGGTCGGATTAACTACACACAGATCCTGAGTTAAGGCACAGAGCCGACAGATAAAACACAAATAAACAGAATGGAGTACCGTGAATTAATGGACAGTCAAGCAGGCATAAGCTATGTAGCCAAGTGATCATAGTTTCCAGGGGCCAGCCGTAGATGAAGTAGTGAGGCCTCCACTAAGCTAGCCCGCTGCGTTTAAAGTTAGTAGCCCGGGGGGGTGGTCTGTTCAGACGGAAGGGGTCTGCTCAGACGGAGGCCGGTTGAGGGCACAGCGGATGGGGTATTTGTCTGCAGACCAGACGTGGTCGTGTCGACAGAGAATCCAAGCCGGATGGCGGTGGTGAAAGAGAGGTTGTGAGTTGTAGAATTGTGTTTGCTAACTGGTGCTAGCTTCGTGACTCAGACAGCTAGTCATGGGTAGCAAGCTAGCAGAAGATGGAGGTCTGTTTTTAGCCACGCCGTGCAATTCCGTCGGTAGATTAGTGGGGTTCCGTGTGGTAGAGGGGACCAATCCAGTTGTCAAAATAGTTATAGTGGCCTAAGAAGATTGTTCGATAGACCTGTTCAGATAGCAGCCGATATGCTCAAGACAGCTAACGATTAGCGGGCCGCAGTTAGTATATGGACGTTCAGGTTACGTCGCGATGGAGGGGCCGGTTGAAATACTCCCTCGGGCAGATAACGTCGGTATCCCAGTCGTGAAGGCCCGGTGGTGCTCCGCATCGGCAGTAAAACGGGTCCGGATAGGTGATTGTAGCCCAGGAGTGGCTGATGGCACTCTTCAGCTGGCTAGCTCCGGGATAATTGGTGTTTGCTCCGGAATTGATGTTAGCCGGTAGTCACTCGGATAGCAGCTAGTTAGCTGCAAGATCCAGGTGTAAATGTCCAGGGGATATGGAGAGAAAAATAGGTCTGGTATGCTCTGGTCTGAGTCGCGTTGTACAAAACTGGCAATAGTTTTCCGAGCTAAAGGATAGCTGATGAGCGCTAGCTGTGGTTAACTGAACTATTAACGTTAGCTACTAACGTTAGCTTGTGAGCTGGCTAACTTCTGGTTAGCTTGTTAGCTTCTGTTGTAGATTTCGGATACGAGGTGAATAATACTTTTGAGGAAGAAAAAAAAAACAGATCCGCACCACATTTGGTGAGGTGGGTTGCAGTTGAGTTGAGTGTTTTGAAGTTGAGTTTTTAAGAAGAAAATAATATATATATAAAAAAGATGTGCGAAGAAAAATATATATACACGGGACAAGACGAGGACAATGGACATCTGACTGCTACGCCATCTTGGATTTAATGTCATGATGCTGTACGTCACATCGTGACGTGTCACTACGTAATGTACACCGCACATTTGCAACTCATTTTGTGCCGTACAGCCTCTTTCCACCAGGGGTAGCCCTTCTCTCGCAGATTAAAATCATGCTTAACCATATACACTTGTAAGAAAACATCATTATTTTTGTCTAAATTAATATCATTATTGCTAATATTAAACTAATATTTCATGACTAGCGTGCCACTTGCATTTTTTCGCCGTCATAACACTCAAAAGCCGGAACAGCTGCAGTTCACTTGTGAGACTAACGTTAGCGCAGCCCTAAACCCCTCTTCAAATTCAACACAACCCTTCAAACAGGTATGTGATGAGACATTACATAAACTCTTTACGTTTTATTTACATTTTAAAGTTGATTAGTTGGACAAATATGGTGAAAAAACCTGTTTTCTTCACACAACATATTTCCCCCTTTCAAGATCACTTCGTAGCCTTCGCTCCCCACCCGCCATTTTGAAAAAGACCCGACGGAGCTCATTGCCTTGTTGAATTATGCAGAGATGGGCATCATCATTAATTTAGTTGGAAAGGGGAGAAATTGTGCTTTACATTGGTATTGATATTACAGTTGATCTGGAAGTATTACGCTTTTTGGGCGCAAAAATAAGGTCAATTGTATGGACCAAGGCGATGTACAAAAGTGAGTGAGTTTACGTTAGATGGCTAGGTCGCTAGCCAACGTTATGTGCATAATCTTATTCTTCGTATCTCAGACACATTTGCTTCACTAGTTATAGCCAGATAACCTGGTTGGTTAGGTACATCATGAATTGTGATTATGGTCCATTGTCTTAACAAGACTCCACTGATTTTGACAAAGTATTTTAAGTTAAAGTGTACTGTGAGCTAGCTAATGTTAGCTGGCTGGCTCGCTAACTAACGGTACGTCATGCGTTGGGATTCATTGTTTACCTAGCTAGCTATCTGGCTACATTTCTTAACAAAAGACTCTCTGCCAGACGCAGAATAACTGAAGCATTTTTGAATACTCAACACCCTTTGAATATGTCCGGTGTCAGTAAACGTCGGCAACAAAGCGTAATTCAGTTGTTGTCAGCGGCACAGTTAGTCACCAACGCTCTGGATAATATACAAAAAGCCTAACCAGCTCTACTAGGGTGAGTACAATCGTCTGGAAGTAGCTAGCCAATGTTAGCTTTGGTGCTTGACTGTAGTTGTGAGGTCAGAGCTTTCAGAACAACCCTACTTATTGGCCAGAGCGTCCAGTGTGCGCTCTCAACACGTAACCACAGAGTACTATTCAGTGAGCTGTTCTCTCTCAGATGTCTGGAAGTAACTGGCAAGTTAGTACAGAACGGTTGGATCAACCCTTAAAGAGTTGGGTTGGGCTAAGGCTTAGCTAATGTTTTCCTCAATGATTCTGGTGGTTTTTCTACATAAGACAGAATCCAGGTGGTGAGTCACATTTCTAAGTGACCCCAAACCTTTGAACGGTAGTGAATATTTTGAGTAAACTTCCGGAAGTGAATAATGGGAAGTGAATGATGGTAAACGACACATCCCCTTCACCTTCAAAATGCATACTGCAAACAGACCCAACCCATCTTGTCACCTTTTATTATCTTTGGTTGATGTACAAAAACTCTACTCTACCGACCGTGGGATTAGCTTTGACTTTTTGAAAATTGTTATACTCAATTATTTTGTTATCTGATGAGCTCACCCGTGATGTGATTAATTGTAAATCGTAATTGCTATTATCTAATTCATATTATGGTTTCTATCAGCTGAGAGTTGGAGAAATATGACCGCTTGTGTTAGCTCACTCTTTATTTAGTTAGTGCAAGGACTAATGTAGGCTACATTTTCTCATATGGATGAGAAATGTGTTATTCTGTTGCTACTTCTATGAATGTCTGAACATTGCATCCAAAAATAAACTGCTTACCTTGAAGACATAATGTTGTAAAGACTGTGGTTGTGTAAAATATTTCTGTGAAAAAAGTGTGGCCAGCTCAAACGCTGACTGTTGCATCAACGTTAACTAGATGTTCGAATTAAGTGTTATAATAACACTATTTTGAGCATACACTGCAGGGACCATCACACCGTACGTGTCGAAGGGTTAATTCATTTGACCCTTTGACATTATGGGCCAGTGACAAAACTTCTCAAATTAATCAATTTCCAATTCTGTCTAACAGAAAAAAATGTGGAAAAAGTCAAGGGTGTGAATTATTTCAGAAGACCTTATATACACTGAGTGTACAAAACATTATGAACCCCTGCTCCTTCCATGACACAGACTGACCAGCTGAATCCAGGTGAAACCCTTATTAATGTCATCTGTTAAATCCACTTCAATCAGTGTAGATGAAGGAGAGGAGACATGTTAAAGAAGGATTTTTAAGCCTTAGGACAGTTGAGACATGAATTGTGTATGTGTGCCATTCAGAGGGTGAATGGGAGAAGACAAAAGATGTAAGTGCCTTTGAACGGGGTATGGTAGTTGGTGTCAGGCTCACCGGTTTGATATACACAGCTTCCTGTGTGTATCAAGAATGGTCTACCACCCAAAGGACATCCAGCCAACTTGACACAACTTTGGGAAGCATTAAAGTTAACATGCTTTTGACACCTTGCAGCATGTCCCCACGAATTGAGGCTGTTCTGAGGGCAAACGGGTGTGCAACTCAATATTAGGTAAGTGTTCCTAATGTTTTGTGCACTCAGTGTATAACTACAATAGTTTAATGTCACTATTTTGACTTATTCTAATGACACCGTATTGGAGCTGAGTAGAAAGACTGCACATTGATGACTGCATATGATAAGGAATCAACAGGCAAATGATGGTAGTCATTGAGGGGAGGCCTTATAGCTTAAGTATCTGGTGTTGTGAAAATGACAACAGTTTTTTAAATGGAGTCTGCCATGCACTCATTTGATGTGGAATAAAACATAATTCAAAACTAACATATTAGTTTATGTAAAACAGAAATGAATACGGAGATACATTTAACTTATTTCCCGCAACTGTTTCCATGGCAAAGTCAATCACTCTATGACGTCACTTTGGCATGTTAGCCATTCAACACTAGTGACATGTGGTGAGGTCGGTGGCTGGGTAGGCACTGGCTATTGTCAAAGCCAGATTTACTTAAAAATAAACCTTGATGAAGCCACACCACAGATAGCTCCAGTAACCAAAAAATCCACAAATGTAGACCTAAATACCAACGTAGTCAAGATACACAAGTGATAACCTCCGATGGCCGCATATTTCATATCATCCGACATTTACATACATTTTAGTCGTTTAGCAGACGCTCTAATCCAGAGCGACTTACAGTAGAGTGCCGGCCAAACCCTCCCTAACCCAGACGACGCTATGCCAATTGTGCATCGCCCCACGGACCTCCCGGTTGCGGCCAGCTGCGACAGAGCCTGGGCGCGAACCCAGAGACTCTGGTGGCACAGCTAGCACTGCGATGCAGTGCCCTAGACCACTGCCCCACCCGGGAGGTCAAATGATGGTTGCTCAACTCAGCTCAGCTGTAGACCAATGCAGCCATTCACAGTTACAACCTATAGGTGGCACTAAAAGACCAATATATGGACACATTTCATCCGAATAGTTTGCAACACAAACTCCAAAGCCTTTCACAATGGATTTACAATCCTTCCAATGCATGGCGCACGTAAACACACAAATAATTATATTATGTGAAATTTTATTACATACATATATAAAATAAATACGGTTCTAACGACATTTCCATATCAATTACATATAAATTCTAGCTTAATAAAATCTAATTCTGACAAAAAAACTAAGTAACGGGTGCGCTCTAAACTGCTGACCAGCGAATGCAAACAATGACAGTTCTCTTTCAAGTATTCGTTTCGGTATTTCACTTTTGGGATAGGTCCCCAGAGTATTCGTCAGAAGCCTTTATTACACTACACCAGCCATTATTGGCTGGACGTTGAGATGTGTGCGTTGGGAAGGGTGTCCAGCCTACCCTATAAACTGTACAACGCAGCATCTCTGAGTCATTCAAACAGCTCTTCTCGCTTTTCATCAGAATGCTTACCTCGACACGACTGCATTTTCCAGAACTAGCTAAACTGTCCACAGACATGAGCTTACAACTCGCTCGCCGTGCGTTATTCTCTTGACTGTAAGGTGGTGACAATTTTTCTTTTTCCTTCACCATAGTTAGAGGACAATTATTTGAGGGAGGAACGAGTACAGCTGTGACACGATTAACTCGTTCACAACCGAGTGAGCTGTACCCAAAGAGTGACTAGTTGTTAGCAAGCTAGCCACGATGCTACTGTAGCTAGCTTTTGCAGTTTTACTTTGACAAGAAACGTTTTTTACTAGCTACACCAAGCTATCTTTTCGAACCTGTTGTTTCGGAAACGGTATCCGGCCATTACACCAAGTGGCACCGTCGGAGATAATCTGCTAATCGCTAGCTATCGGACTAGCCTACCACGCTAGTTTTTTTATGACAGCTAAAAACATAGCATCCATGCTATGGCGACAAAAGCATCTCCATTCTCAAATGAGGAGTAGCTCCCAGCATGAATCTGCTTCCGTGGAAACAAGATATTGCCCAAAGACTCCCACTCGGTGTGCTCCGCTTGCCTTGGGCTGCAACATGCCCAGGAAGCCTCCCCTGGCTCCTGTCCAAACTGTGCCTTCTTCACTGTGAAGAGCTTCTGTCACAGATTCAACAGGACCCTAACATGGGAGCCGGTGTCCCAGATGACACACCAGAGGCGATGGATATCCCCATGGGGAATCATGGAGCGATGGCTAGCGCCAGCTGGGGCAACCAGTTCGATGCCATTGCCCCGCTGTTAGAGGATTCCAGCAATGACCTTGCGGCCTCCCTGCCGGTTTCCTGATTGGAGATGATAACAACTCCACAGGGTTTTCCGACAGCCTCCTTTTGGAATCATCGGATGGAGACGAAGACTCCTTCGTCCCCTCAGGCCAGGCCACCAAGCCTCCTGCCGGGGAAGGCGGGGCACCATCACCACCAGTTCTCAGTGTGGACCTGCAGGACGTGTGCAAATGTGCTGCGAATAAACTGGTGATTCCCTGGCCCAATGAAGTAGCAGAGACCACCAAATCCCGCTACGAGGGTAAGAGGCTACCCAAAGCCCAAAGCAAAACAGGCAGCCAGGCAATTACTACCAGAGGAGGTTACCCGTACCTGGAGTTATAGGCAGAGTTCCTCTGTCCAGTGTCTGTGTTCTTTTGCCCATCTTAATCTTTTATTTTTATTGGTCAGTCTGAGATTTGGCTTTTTCTTTGCAACTCTGCCTAGAAGGCCAGCGTCCCGGAGTCGCCTCTTCACTGTTGACATTGAGACTGGTGTTTTGTGGGTACTATTTACTGAAGCTGTCAGCTGAGGACGTGAGGCATCTGTTTCTCAAACTAGACACTCTAATGTACTTGTCCTCTTGCTCAGTTGTGCACCGGGGCCTCCCACTCCATGTACAATTTAACGCTTTTACAACATACAAAAGTGCGTTGGTTACTATCAAGGGGCAAATTGTTGACACTTTTTTTTTAAATTGAGAGACGAGCTTAAAGTTTTCTTTACTGACCATAATTTTCACTTGTCTGACCGCTTGAAAGATGATAAGTTTCTCACACGACTGGCCTATCTGGGTGATGTTTTTTCTCACCTGAATAATCTGAATCTAGGATTACAGGGACTCTCCACAACAATATTCAATGTGTGGGACAAAATTGAGGCTATGATTAAGAAGTCGGAGATCTTCTGTGTCTGCATTAATGAGGACAACAAACAGGTCTTTCCATCGTTGTATGATTTTTTGTGTCCGAATGAACTCAAGCTTACAGACAATGTCAAATGTGATATAGCGAAGCACCCGAGTGAGTTGGGTGAGTGACTACGCAGGTAGTTTCCTGAAACGGATGATACAAACAACTGGATTCGTTATCCCTTTCAAGCCCTGCCTCCAGTCTGTCAGGTTTTGGCCAGGACTGTTCTGGTTTTGGTCACTAGATGTCCCCATTGCACCTTTTTTGAACCTTTTGTTTTTTCCTTGCTCTAATTATTGTTTGCACCTGTATGTCGTTCCCTTGTTAGTATTTAAACCCTGTGTGTTCCTCAGTTCTTTGCTCAGTGTTTGTATGTTAGCACCCAGCCCCAGCCCAAGCCTTGTTGTGAACATATATTTTCTCTTGTTGGATTTTCCAGAGGTTCTCTGGTTTTGTTTTTGTGTATTTTGGATTAGTCTTTTGAGGTTTGTTTTTTCCCTTGCTGTTCTTACCACTTTGTGGATTTTCTTTGTATTTTGGAAGATATCAATTTTTTGCCTTTTGGCTTTATTTTGGACATTGTGGATTTATATTCTTTGCCTGAAGATCTTGTTCTTTTATTAAACCACCATCTTTAGTACTGCTGTGTCTGCCTCATCTTCTGGGTTCTGCCGATTATTAGTGACTGTTTCTCGCACCGGGTTCTGACACAGTCCACTTACTGATAGCTGAACAAGAGGGCCTCATCGAAAATGCAACAAGTAGATCTGTGAAAATGTAATTTAATCAGAAGCCACTGACAGATTTCTGGATTGGGCTGCGCTCAGAGTATCCTGCCTTGGCAAATTGTCTGTTAAGGCCCTGATGCCCTTTGTAACCACATACCTATGTGAGAGTGAATTCTCGGCCCTCAATAGCATGACAAATAAATACAGGCACAGACTTTGGGTGGAAAATGATTTAAGATAGACTCTCTCCTATTTTATTTTATTTCACCTTTATTTTACCAGGTAGACTAGCTGAGAACAAGTTCTCATTTACAACTGCGACCTGGCCAAGATAAAGCAAAGCAGTTCGACACATACTACAACACAGAGTTACACATGGAATAAACAAACATACACTCAATAATAGAGTAGATAAAGTCTATATACAGTGTGTTCAAACAAGGTAGGATAAGGGAGGTAAGGCAATAAATAGGCCATGGTGGAGAAGTAATTACAATATAGCAATTAAACACTGTAATGGTAGATGTGCAGAAGATGAATGTGAAAGTAGAGATACTGGGGTGCAAAGGAGCAAGATAAATAAATACAGTATGGGGATAAGGTAGTTGGATGGGTTATTTATAGATGGGCTATGTACAGGTGCAGTGATCTGTGAGCTGCTCTGACAGCTGGTGCTTAAAGTTAGTGAGGGAGATATGAGTCTCCAGCTTCAGTGATTTTTGCAGTTCGTTCCAGTCATTGGCAGCAGAGAACTGGAAGGAAAGGCAGCCAAAGGAAGAATTGGCTTTGGGGGTGACCAGTGAGATATACCTGCTGGAGCGCGTGCTATGGGTGGGTGCTGCTATGGTGACCAGTGAGCTGAGATAAGGCGGGGCTTTACCTAGCAGAGACTTGTAGATGACCTGGAGCCAGTGGGTTTGGCGATGAGTATGAAGCGAGGGCCAGCCAACGAGAGCGTACAGGTCGCAGTGGTGGGTAGTGTATGGGGCTTTGGTGACAAAATTAATTGCACTGTGATAGACTGCATCCGATTTGTTGAGTAGAGTGTTAGAGGCTATTTTGTAAATGACATCGCCGAAGTCGAGGATCGGTAGGGTGGTCAGTTTTATGAGGGTATGTTTGGCAGCATGAGTGAAGGATGCATTGTTGTGAAATAGGAGGCCGATTCTAGATTTAATTTTGGATTGGAGATCGATTGGTTTGGAGATTACAGTCTAACCAGACACCTAGGTAATAATAATCCAATACAACTCAAAATTGCAGAGTTATCTGCATTCTTTCAAGCACACCCTTCTCATTCACCTGTGGTGAGTTATTCCCAATTTGCGATGAACAAATAAGGTTTTAAATGTAAAATGGTTAAATAAAGAGAAAAAATATTATTATATTATTATTTGTGCCCTGGTCCTATAAGAGCTCTTTGTCACTTCCCACGAGCTGGGTTGTGACAAAAACTCACACCCATTCTTATGTTTATAGTGTGTGTGTGTGGCAGGCTTTCAATGATGGCAAAAAAGCAAAATTTGAGAGTGCGCTGACCCTGGTGCTAGAGGGGGTACACAGCTGGAGGTTGAATGTTTGAAGGGGTACGGGACTATTAAAAGTTTGGAAACCACTGCGCTAGAGGAATGGCTACGTTCTGGGCTTTATTTAAGGGCATATCTATCCAAAATATTTGGTCAGCAGTGAGTTGGGCTTCACCTCATACATTTGCAAAGTTTTTTGCCTCACTCGGGGTTACGGTCATAACCTAAGGATAACCTAAGGATATTAAGCAATGGATAAATCTACATAATGCATTGAAATAAAGGGCATAACCGACCAAACTATGGCAAAACATTTCTTAGTAGGTCTAAGCTTCAAAGAAAAATATTTGATAAAGGTAGTTGAGGCTGTGGACAGAATTCAGCACTGCTAAATAGACAGCGCATCCGGGCAGGTTAATTCAAGGGTCATCAGGTTGTTGTGGTCGCAGTAGCAGGTTTAGAAACTCTGTGCTTCTGTTGAGAAGAGAAGGCAGGGGAAACAGTACAGGTGCCTACTGGTAGCGTAGCCACACAGCCAGTCTTTTGGTTCATACCACTCGTGTTTATGATGATTTTCTGTCCCTTCCTCTGATGAAGGTCAGGATGTGCAGGTGTTGGTCTCCATTGCTGAATTAGCCTACAAAAATGTTCCTTGGAAATCCATTTTGCAACATTTTTTAGGTACTGTATAGTGTACATTTTTCCCAGTTTTTGACTTGCTAGCTACTGTAGCTAGCCTGATTAACTCAGTTCAAGGGATGTGCGTGCCAAGATTACGTCCAAATAAGTAGTGCTTTTCTCACACATGTTAAAGCCTTAAAGGCAATATGCATGTGCAAAATGTGAAATCCGCTCAATGCCATGAAGGAAGCTAGTATAAGCTGCCTACCCTTTCTATCAATAGTGACTGGAGTCAGGAATGGCCATTTACGTCAACGATTTGAATGGATGGAAAGGTAGGCACATAGCGATGAGAGCTTTTGATGTAGCTTTAGCAATTTGGGGGATATTTAGCATAAAACCACCAGAATCATTGAGGAAAACATTAGATAACAAAAACAATGGGAAGGGTTTAATATAATTTAAACATTTTATTTGGCTTTTGATTTTATTTGGCTCCTCGGACGAGGAGGAGGAGTAAGGGTCGGACCAAAATGCAGCGTAGGTTGAATCCATAATGATTTATTTAAAGACGAAGACGAACACGAAAAAACACTTTGAAAATTACAAAACAACAAAACAACGTAGACAGACCTGAACGTGAGAACCTACATAATAACACGAAGAACGCACGAACAGGAACAGACTACATACACGAACGAAAACGAAACAGTCCCGTGTGGTGCGACATACACAGACACGGAAGACAATCACCCACAAACAAACAGTGAGAACAGCCTACCTTAATATGGTTCTCAATCAGAGGAAACGTCAAACACCTGCCTCTAATTGAGAACCATATCAGGCAACACATTTAACCAAACATATGTCATAAGGTGAATGCACCAATTTGTAAGTCGCTCTGGATAAGAGCGTCTGCTAAATGACTTAAATGTAAATGTAAATGTAACATAGAAACACATAACATAAATGCCCACCCCAACTCACGCCCTGACCAACTAAACACATACAAAAACAATGGAAAAAAGGTCAGGAACGTGACAGAACCCCCCCCTCAAGGTGCGAACTCCGGGCGCACAACCAAAGTCTAGGGGAGGGTCTGGGTGGGCATCTGTCCACGGTGGCGGCTCCGGCTCCAGACGTGGTCCCCACCCCACCATAGTCAATCCCCGCTTCCGTAGCCTCCTCCAAATGGCCACCCTCCAAATTAACCCCACTGGATTAAGGGGCAGCACCGGACTAAGGGGCAACACCGGACTGAGGGGCAGCTCCGGACTGAGGGGCAGCTCCGGACTGAGGGGCAGCTCCGGACTGAGGGGCAGCTCCGGACTGAGGGGCAGCTCCGGACTGAGGGGCAGCTCCGGACTGGCTGGCGGATCCTGGCTGGCTGGCGGATCCTGGCTGGCTGGCGGATCCTGGCTGGCTCTGGCGGATCCTGGCTGGCTCTGGCGGATCCTGGCTGGCTCTGGCGGATCCTGGCTGGCTCTGGCGGATCCTGGCTGGCTGGCTCTGGCGGATCCTGGCTGGCTGGCTCTGGCGGATCCTGGCTGGCTGGCTCTGGCGGATCCTGGCTGGCTGGCTCTGGCGGATCCTGGCTGGCTGGCTCTGGCGGATCCTGGCTGGCTGGCTCTGGCGGATCCTGGCTGGCTGGCTCTGGCGGATCCTGGCTGGCTGGCTCTGGCGGATCCTGGCTGGCTGGCTCTGGCGGATCCTGGCTGGCTGGCTCTGGCGGATCCTGGCTGGCTGGCTCTGGCGGATCCTGGCTGGCTGGCTCTGGCGGATCCTGGCTGGCAGGCTCTGGCGGATCCTGGCTGGCTGGCTCTGGCGGATCCTGGCTGGCTGGCTCTGGCGGATCCTGGCTGGCTGGCTCTGGCGGATCCTGGCTGGCTGGCTCTGGCGGATCCTGGCTGGCTGGCTCTGGCGGATCCTGGCTGGCTGGCTCTGGCGGATCCTGGCTGGCTGGCTCTGGCGGATCCTGGCTGGCTGGCTCTGGCGGATCCTGGCTAGCTGGTGGCTCTGGCGGATCCTGGCTAGCTGGTGGCTCTGGCGGATCCTGGCTAGCTGGCGGCTCTGGCGGATCCTGGCTAGCTGGCGGCTCTGGCGGATCCTGGCTGGCTGGCGGCTCTGGCGGATCCTGGCTGGCTGGCGGCTCTGGCTGCTCATGGCTGGCTGGCGGCTCTGGCTGCTCATGGCTGACTGGCGGCTCTGGCTGCTCATGGCTGGCTGGCGGCTCTGGCTGCTCATGGCTGGCTGGCGGCTCTGGCTGCTCATGGCTGGCTGTCGGCTCTGGCTGCTCATGGCTGGCTGACGGCTCTGGCTGCTCATGGCTGGCTGACGGCTCTGGCTGCTCATGGCTGGCTGACGGCTCTGGCTGCTCATGGCTGGCTGACGGCTCTGGCTGCTCATGGCTGGCTGACGGCTCTGGCTGCTCATGGCTGGCTGACGGCTCTGGCTGCTCATGGCTGGCTGACGGCTCTGGCTGCTCATGGCTGGCTGACGGCTCTGGCTGCTCATGGCTGGCTGACGGCTCTGGCTGCCTGACGGCTCTGGCTGCTCATGGCTGGCTGACGGCTCTGGCTGCTCATGGCTGGCTGACGGCTCTGGCTGCTCATGGCTGGCTGACGGCTCTGGCTGCTCATGGCTGGCTGACGGCTCTGGCTGCTCATGGCTGGCTGACGGCTCTGGCTGCTCATGGCTGGCTGACGGCTCTGGCTGCTCATGGCTGGCTGACGGCTCTGGCTGCTCATGACTGGCTGACGGCTCTGGCTGCTCATGGCAGGCTGACGGCTCTGGCTGCTCATGGCAGGCTGACGGCTCTGGCTGCTCATGGCTGGCTGACGGCTCTGGCTGCTCATGGCTGGCTGGCGGCTCTGGCTGCTCATGGCTGGCTGACGGCTCTGGCTGCTCATGGCTGGCTGACGGCTCTGGCTGCTCATGGCTGGCTGACGGCTCTGGCTGCTCATGGCTGGCTGACGGCTCTGGCTGCTCATGGCTGGCTGGCGGCTCTGGCTGCTCATGGCTGGCTGGCGGCTCTGGCTGCTCATGGCTGGCTGACGGCTCTGGCCGTTGGGCAGACGGGCAGTTCAGGCACCGCTGGGCAGACGGCAGACTCTGGCCGGCTGAGGCGCACTGTAGGCCTGGTGCGTGGTGCCGGAACTGGAGGTACCGGGCTAAGGACACGCACCTTCAGGCTAGTGCGGGGAGCAGCAACAGGATGCACAGGACTCTGGAGACGCACAGGAGGCTTGGTGCGTGGTGTAGGCACTGGTGGTAATGGGCTGGAGACACGCACCATAGGGCTAGTGCGTGGAGGAGGAACAGGGCTCTGGAGACGCACAGGAGGCTTGGTGCGTGGTGCCGGAACTGGTGGTACCGGGCTGAAGACACGCACCATAGGGCTAGTGCGTGGAGGAGGAACAGGGCTCTGAAGACGCACAGGAAGCCTGGTGCGTGGTGTAGGCACTGGTGGTACTGGGCTGGGGCGGGGAGGTGGCGCCGGATATACCGGACCATGCAGGCGTACTGGCTCCCTTGCGCACTGAGCCTGCCCAACCTTACCTGGTTGTGTGCTCCGCGTAGCCCGACCAGTGCGGGGAGGTGGAATAACCCGCACTGGGCTATATAGGCGTAAGGCTGGTGCCATGTATGCCGGCCCGAGGAGACGCACTGGTGGCCAGATGCGTTTGGCCGGCTTCATGACATCCGGCTCGATACTCAATCTAGCCCTGCCAGTGCGGGGAGGTGGAATAACCCGCACCGGGCTAAGCACACGTACAGGAGACACCGTGCGCTCTACCGCATAACACGGTGTCTGCCCGTACTCTCGCTCTCCACGGTAAGATCGGGGAGTTGGCGCAGGTCTCCTACCTGACTTCGCCACACTACCCTTTAGCCCCCCCCTCCCAAGAGATGTTTGGGCTTGACTAACAGGCTGCCTCCATTCGCCGGTATCCCTCCTCACACTGTGCCAGAGAATCCCAGGCGGGCTCTGGCACTCTCCTTGGGTCGATCGCCCACCTGTCGATCTCCTCCCACGTAGTGTAGCCCAGATCCTTCTCCTGTTTCCGTGCTGCCTCCTCATACCGCCGCCTCTCCCCTTTAGCTGCCTCCAGCTCTTCACGAGGGCGGCGATATTTTCCAGGTTGAGCCCATGGACCTTTACCGTCCAGTATTTCCTCCCATGTCCAGAAATCCTGCGATCGCTGTTGCTTTCTCCCACGCCGCTTGGTCCTTGGTTGGTGGGTGATTCTGTAACGGTCGTCTTGTGGTGAATGAGCGGACCAAAATGCAGCGTAGGTTGAATCCATAATGATTTATTTAAAGACGAAGACGAACACGAAAAAACACTTTGAAAATTACAAAACAACAAAACGACGTAGACAGACCTGAACATGAGAACTTACATAATAACACGAAGAACGCACGAACAGGAACAGACTACATACAAAAACAATGGAAAACAGGTCAGGAACGTGACATTTGTTTTATTAGATTAGCCTACCCTGACTGCACTCTACTGTTCAACCCTGAATGAGACAATCAAGTGTCTGTCAGATGTCATCCTAGTTGAAAAAGATGAACTAAGACAATAGGAAAAGTTCAATGAAAGTTACGCCCAGTAAAAAAAAAAATCACATATAATCAATAAAACATGTTTTTCAGATGGTAGGAGTGGTGGGATGAACTTAATTTACTGGGCTAGCATCCTGATGTACAATGGATAATAAGTCTGACAATAAAACATGAGAAGTTTATGTCGCTACATAGAGAAATAGTGCCAGTTGAGATGGAACCAGTCAAAGTTTTCATTGGGTCCGTGGCATGAACATCATACATTGTTGACTAAGGGGAGGAGAGCAGGCTGCAGATGGCCGTTAGAAGAGAGGATAATAGCACATATTCTCCTTAGTGTGAGAGTGATGGCGTGATTGTGCTCCTACGAAGGATAATCACTAATTAGAGGCTCTAATCTGTTGTGACGATAAGCAGTTTTTGTTGCCGAGTCTCTGTAAAGGAATAAGGCCCATGGTCTACTTACCTAGCAAGCTTCACTTAATAAACACCCCATTGCTGCCAGCAGGCCTTAGGTCATTTTTTCCTTTCATATTAATCAACTATCAGTCCTTGCTACTGCATATTTGACGAAGAAGATTAATAGACCCAACTGCTAGCGAATGCCCGACGTTACTGTGGATCGCCAACTGTGTTATAGTCTGTTGGGTTCCTTCAACTTCTTTGATTGTGTATTTACTCCAATTAAATTTGTACCATTATTATAGAGTAACCACCAGGGAATCTAAGAAAAGCATCCAATACTGGTTGTACTTACACCTTCCCTGTGTCAGCACAGCACCCAGTGTGAAACATGTCCACTCTTTCTGAGAACACCACAACTACTCCCCCTACCCTGTTCTGCAACACATGGGTCGGTCTGAAACTCACTGAGTACTGTGCATATAAAAAGGGTTTCAAATACAAACTGTATACAGAACGAATATACAGTAGGCCTCCCATATTAATCAAAAGGCTAGTTTTCAGAAGATTGACACTGGGTTATCTAGAAATTGCTATGTGTCAAGAGGACAAGGACCATTTATGTCCATTATCCCCTCAGGGTTGTGAAACTGTCTGTCTGGATGCTGGTTGTACAAGGATGAGGGAACAGCGCTCATTTCTCCCCACGGATATTTAACGTGTAATTTCCAGGAGAGAATCAATCATGTGGAAATTCAAATTCCCTGTCATTACCTTCAGCCATTTTGACAGCAGTTTCATGACCATAGAGAGCAGTGATGACCACTGTACCATATAGTATTCATGTGAATGGGGTTTGACCGTCAAACAGAGTCCTGTTACTATGTGTTATGTTCTATATATGCACCGTTTCAGTATTGTCAAATGTCTCTCTTCTCACCAAGTACATCTTGGATTCATGTGCAGCCATGCATTACTGTTGCTAAGGCGTGACTCCTCATATGCTATGCTAACAGTAGAACTATTTATACTTTTAAATCATGCCGCAGTAATCACCTCACAGACTCACTGAAGCATTGCAGCAAACGTTCAGAAATAAGCAAGGGGAAAAAAGCTTTGTGATAAATTCAGAATTTATGGGAAATTGCAGTCTTGCTAGTCTGAATCTATTTATTATTTTTGGAGCTCCTTAGATGAAGCGAGACTTCTCTCCTTGTAAATACAGATTAATGGATGAATATTAGTGTGGCGGCTAAAGAAGCAGTCACAGATAACTTCATTTGGTTAATGTCAGCTTTGGCGAGTTAAATGCTGTAAACTGGACCCTAAGCCCTTTCCAAACAGTGAGGAGGATTATGCACTTGCAGTCATTAAAACGTAATACCAACCCAATGCTGTGAAAAGTCTCTGAAGAAAAGGAAGCTGTTATTACTTGTAAAATGGATCTGGACATTTGTACTAGTGCCAACTTTCCGCTCTAAGCATCTGATTTCACACGAAAGCGCCTACCCATGGGTTTTCTGCAGAGGACCAATAAGAGATATCTCATAAACCTTACACCAGTACGCGATTGTAATTAGTTAACAACAACGCACTTATGGGTCATTTAACATGTGAAGTGTTTATTTCCAAAACACTAATAAAAATCTATTTTTTTCATCAGAAATGAATGCTTATGAGTTCCTTCATGTGTGTGTAAAATATTACTGTTCTCAGTTTTTTTATTCATAGATATGTATGAAAATTATATTTTTTGTGTGTGGAAAACGCTACATATCCATTGTATAGATGGAATGGAA
The DNA here is from genome assembly GCF_029448725.1 of Salvelinus fontinalis. Lineage (NCBI taxonomy): Eukaryota > Metazoa > Chordata > Actinopteri > Salmoniformes > Salmonidae > Salvelinus > Salvelinus fontinalis. The sequence continues at coordinate 36,769,399 of NC_074674.1, read as the reverse complement.
TGTTCGTATCCTGTATATTTGACTGTGATATGTGGTTGTCTCCCCTAGATATTTTAAGATTAATGCACTAACTGTAAGTCACTCTGGATAAGAGCATCTGCTGAATGACAAATGTGAAATGTACAGTAAATGTTTTTCATACAGATCTCATATGACTTTATTGCAGGATTTCACAAAAACGGTTCTCAGGACCCAGGGGCGCACATTTAGTTTTTTCCCCTAGCACTACACAGCTGATTCAAATAATAAATAAACTAAGCATCAAGCTTTGATTCTTTGAATCAAGTGTGTAGTACTAGGGCAAAAAACTAAACATTCACCCCCTGGGGTCCATAGGACCGAGTTTGGGAAACAATACTGCATATTGATTTCACAAATGTATCATTTGTAAAAAAAAAAAAAAATTAAATGTTACTTGACATGTTTGACTGTTTTCTGAGAGTGAGGCAGATATATACTGCATATACAGTGGGGAGAACAAGTATTTGATTCACTGCCGATTTTGCAGGTTTTCCTACTTACAAAGCATGTAGAGGTCTGTAATTTTTATCACTTCAGCTGTGAGAGACGGAATCTAAAACAAAAATCCAGAAAATCACATTGTATGATTTTTAAGTAATTAATTTGCATTTTATTGCATGACATAAGTATTTGATACATCAGAAAAGCAGAACTTAATATTTGGTACAGAAACCTTTGTTTGCAATTACAGAGATCATACGTTTCCTGTAGTTCTTGACCAGGTTTGCACACACTGCAGCAGGGATTTTGGCCCACCCCTCCATACAGACCTTCTCCAGATCCTTCAGGTTTCGGGGCTGTCGCTGGGCAATACGGACTTTCAGCTCCCTCCAAAGATTTTCTATTGGGTTCAGGTCTGGAGACTGGCTAGGCCACTCCAGGACCTTGAGATGCTTCTTACGGAGCGACTCCTTAGATGCCCTTGCTGTGTGTTTCGGGGTCGTTGTCATGCTGGAAGACCCAGCCATGACCCATCTTCAATGCTCTTACTGAGGGAAGGAGGTTGTTGGCCAAGGTCTCGCGATACATGGCCCCATCCATCCTCCCCTCAATACGGTGCAGTCGTCCTGTCCCCTTTGCAGAAAAGCATCCCCAAAGAATGATGTTTCCACCTCCATGCTTCACGGTTGGGATGATGTTCTTGGGGTTGTACTCATCCTTCTTCTTCCTCCAAACACGGCGAGTGGAGTTTAGACCAAAAAGCTCTATTTTTGTCTCATCAGACCACATGACCTTCTCCCATTCCTCCTCTGGATCATCCAGATGGTCATTGGCAAACTTCAGACGGGCCTGGATATGCGCTGGCTTGAGCAGGGGGACCTTGCATGCGCTGCAGGATTTTAATCCATGACGGCGTTGTCACGTTCCTGACCTATTTCTGTTAGTTTGTTGTATGTGTTAGTTGGTCAGGACGTGAGTTCGGGTGGGCATTCTATGTTTTCTGTTTCTATGTTGGTTTAAGGGTTGCCTGGTATGGCTCTCAATTAGAGGCAGGTGTTTGGCGTTCTAATTGAGAGTCATATTTAGGTAGGTTGTTTCACAGTGTTCGTTGTGGGTGGTTGTCTCCTGTGTCAGTGTTTGTCGCACCATACGGGACTGTTCGGCTTGCTTGTACCTCATTCTTTTTGTGTAGTCTATTTTCCCTGTTCGTGCGTTCTTCGTGTTATATGTAAGTTCGTATAGTTCAGGTCTGTCTACGTTTTCGTTTCGTTATTTTGTTAATTATTCAAGTGTTTTCGTTTCGTGTTTTTTCCGTCTTGTTTAATTAAAATATATGTCATTTCACAACGCTGCACCTTGGTTCAATCACTACTCCTCCTCTTCGGTTGAAGAGGAGGAGGAACACCGTTACAGAACCACCGACCAAATAACCAGAACCAAGCAGCGGTGTAACGGGAGGAAGGGACAGCGCAAGAAGGAGGAATGGACATGGGAGGATGTTTTGGACGGTAAAGGTTGCTACACATGGGAGGAGATCCTGGCTTGAAGGGATCGCCTCCCATGGGAACAGCTGGAGGCACTGAGGAGAGCAGAGGCAACCGGAGAAGGGAACCGGCGTTATGAGGGGACGCGTCTAGCACGGAAGCCCGAAAAGCCTGTGAGTACTACCCAAAAATTTCTTGGGGGGGGGCTAAGAGGTAGTGGGCCAAGGGCAGGTAGGAGACCTGCGCCCACTTACCAGGCTAACCGTGGAGAGCGGGAGTACGGGCAGACACCGTGTTACGCAGTAGAGCGCACGGTGTCTCCTGTACGTGTGCATAGCCCAGTGCGGGTTATTCCACCTCCCCGCACTGGTAGGGCTAGATTGAGCCAAGTGCCATGAAGCCGGCTCTACATATCTGGCCACCAGTACGTCTCCTTGGGCCGGCTTACATGGCACCAGCCTTACGCATGGTGTCCCCGGTTCGCCTACATAGCCCGGTGCGGGTTATTCCACCTCCCCGCACTGGTCGGGCGACGGGGAGCATTCAACCAGGTAAGGTTGGGCAGGCTCAATGCTCAAGGGAGCCAGTACGCTTGCACGGTCCGGTATATCCGGCACTACCTCCCCGCCCCATTCCAGTACCACCAGTGCCTACACCACGCACCAGGCTTCCAGTGCGTTTCCAGAGCCCTGTTCCTCCTCCACGCACTCTCTCTATGGTGCGTGTCTCCAGCCCAGTGCCTCCAGTTCCGGCACCACGCACTAAGCCACCTGTGCGTCTCCAGAGCCCTGTACACACTGTTCCTTCGCCCCTATGGTGCGTGTCTCCAGCCCAGTGCCTCCAGTTCCGGCATCACACACAAAGCCACCTGTGCGTTTCCAGAGCCCTGTTCCTCCTCCACGCACTCTCTCTAATGTGCGTGCACTCAGCCCGGTGCCACCAGTGCCGGTACCACGCACCAGGCAAATAGTACGCTTTGAGAGTCCAGTGTGCCCTGTCCCTGCTCCCCGCACTAGGCTTGAAGGGCGTGTCTCCAGTCCGGTGCCTCCAGTTCCGGCACCACGCACCAGGCCTACAGTGCGTCTCAGCCGGCCAGAGTCTGCCGTCTGCCCCACGGCGTCTGAACTGTCCGTCTGCCAAGCGCCGCATGAACTGCTCGTCTGTATTGAGCCTTCAAAGCCGCCCGTCTGCCATGAGCCTGCAAAGCCGCCCGTCTACCATGAGCCTACAGAGCCTTCCGCCAGACTGGAGCCGCTAGAGCCTTCCGCCAGACAGGAGCCGCCAGAGCCTTCCGCCAGACAGGAGCAGCCAAAGCCTTCCGCTAGACAGGATCAGTCTGAGCCATCCGTCTCCTCAGCGCCGTCTGAGCCATCCGTCTCCCCAGCGCCGTCTGAGCCATCCGTCTGTCCCGAGCCGTTAGAGCCGCCCGTCTGTCCCGAGCCGTCAGAGCCGTTAGTCAGTCAGGAGCCGCTAGAGCCATTCGTCAGTCAGGATCTGCCAGAGCCGCCAACCAGACAGGATCTGCCAGAGCCGCCAACCAGACAGGATCTGCCAGAGCCGCCAACCAGACAGGATCTGCCAGAGCCGCCAACCAGACAGGATCTGCCAGAGCCGCCAACCAGACAGGATCTGCCAGAGCCGCCAACCAGACAGGATCTGCCAGAGCCGCCAACCAGACAGGATCTGCCAGAGCCGCCAACCAGACAGGATCTGCCAGAGCCGCCAACCAGACAGGATCTGCCAGAGCCGCCAACCAGACAGGATCTGCCAGAGCCGCCAACCAGACAGGATCTGCCAGAGCCGCCAACCAGACAGGATCTGCCAGAGCCGCCAACCAGACAGGATCTGCCAGAGCCGCCAGCCAGACAGGATCTGCCAGAGCCGCCAGCCAGACAGGATCTGCCAGAGCCGCCAGCCAGCCATGAGCGTCCAGAGCCGTCAGCCAGCCATGAGCGTCCAGAGCCGTCAGCCAGCCATGAGCGTCCAGAGCCGTCAGCCAGCCATGAGCGTCCAGAGCCGTCAGCCAGCCATGAGCGTCCAGAGCCGTCAGCCAGCCATGAGCGTCCAGAGCCGTCAGCCAGCCATGGGCGTCCAGAGCCGTCAGCCAGCCATGGGCGTCCAGAGCCGTCAGCCAGCCATGGGCGTCCAGAGCCGTCAGCCAGCCATGAGCGTCCAGAGCCGTCAGCCAGCCATGAGCGTCCAGAGCCGTCAGCCAGCCATGAGCGTCCAGAGCCGTCAGCCAGCCTTGAGCGTCCAGAGCCGTCAGCCAGTCATGAGCTGCCCCTCAGCCCAGAGCGGCCATTAATCCAGAACTGCCCCTCAGTCCAGAGCTGTCTCTCTGTCCGGAGCTGCCTTTCAGTCCGGAGTTGCCCCTCAATCCTGAGCTACCTCTCTATCTACCTCTCTATTCTCACCTACCTCTATGTCCTGAGCTACCTTGTCCCGGAGCTGTCCCTTTATTTTGTGTTGCCTATATTAGGTGGGTGGAAAAGAGGGGTGGTCATTCTGAGGGGGATTAGCAAGTTGGGATTGACTATGGTGGGGTGGGGACCTCGTCCTGAGCCTGAGCCACCACCGTGGTCAGATGTCCACCCAGACCCTCCCCTAAACTTTGTGCTGGTGCGCCCGGAGTTCGCACCTTAAGGGGGGGGGATTATGTCACGTTCCTGACCTATTTCTGTTAGTTTGTTGTATGTGTTAGTTGGTCAGGACGTGAGTTTGGGTGGGCATTCTATGTTTTCTGTTTTTATGTTGGTTTAAGGGTTGCCTGGTATGGCTCTCAATTAGAGGCAGGTGTTTGGCTTTTCCTCTAATTGAGAGTCATATTTAGGTAGGTTGTTTCACAGTGTTCGTTGTGGGTGGTTGTCTCCTGTGTCAGTGTTTGTCGCACCATACGGGACTGTTCGGTTTGTTTGTACCTCGTTCTTTTTGTGTAGTCTATTTTCCCTGTTTGTGTGTTCTTCGTGTTATATGTAAGTTCGTATAGTTGAGGTCTGTCTACGTTTTCGTTTCGTTATTTTGTTAATTATTCAAGTGTTTTTGTTTCGTGTTTTTTCCGTCTTGTTTAATTAAAATATATGTCATTTCACAACGCTGCGCCTTGGTTCAATCACTACTCCTCCTCTTCGGTTGAAGAGGAGGTGGAACACCGTTACAGGCGTAGTGTGTTACTAATGGTTTTCTTTGATACTGTGGTCCCAGCTCTCTTCAGGTCATTGACCAGGTCCTGCCGTGTGGTTCTGGGCTAATCCCTCACCTTCCTCGTGATCATTGATGCCTCACGAGGTGAGATCTTGCACGGAGCCCCAGACTGAGGGTGATTGACCGTCATCTTGAACTTCTTCCATTTTCTAATAATTGCGCCAACAGTTGTTGCCTTCTCACCAAGCTGCTTGCCTATTGTCCTGTAGCCCATCCCAGCTTTTTGCAGGTCTACAATTTTATCCCTGATGTCCTTACACAGCTCTCTCGTCTTGGCCATTGTGGAGAGGTTGGAGTCTGTTTGATTGAGTGCGTGGACAGGTGTCTTTTATACAGGTAACGAGTTCAAACAGGTGCAGGTAATACAGGTAATGAGTGGAGAACAGGAGGGCTTCTTAAAGAAAAACTAACAGGTCTGTGAGAGCCGGAATTCTTACTGGTGTGTAGGTGATCAAATACTTATGTCATAAAATAAAATGCAAATTAATTACTTAAAAATCATACAATGTGATTTTCTGGATTTTTGTTTTAGATTCCGTCTCTCACAGTTGAAGTGTACCTATGATAAAAAATTACAGACCTCTACATGCTTTGTAAGTAGGAAAACCTGTAAAATCGGCAGTGTATCAAATACTTGTTCTCCCCACTGTATGTACAGTATATATTTGCCAAAAAACATGATTATTTGTCTCTGAAATGAAACCATAAGTGATAGATAAAAAACAAAAAAGTAAAAACATGCCATGATTAAATAGTGAAGAAAAAGGCAGATTCCTATGGGGATCTTTTTATTATGATAATTTATTTTCAGCGGGATACGGAACTTGACTCGAGTGTTAAACAATAAAAGCATATTGACCAACATTTCATAAAATGGATATTTAGCAATTTGGAATTAAACTCTTCATGTCCACTTTCACTCCTTTGTGTTTACTTTGAAAACAAATGTCCACTAGAAAGCTATTTTCATTGAAAGTATGTAAGTTTTAGTTGTTGAATTGTCTCCTGTAATGTCTTCACCTCACAGAAACCTGCCATCATCCACAGCGGAGACACCCCCTTCACCAGCCACACTGAATCTATCTATGGACATCAAAATACCTTATTTGATCCTACAATCCACAATGAAAGGCCCTTCCCCATTTTCATGTCAGAAGGACAAGATATATATGGGGCACCAAAATATGTAGAAGATTGTCCTGAGGCAATTTATTCAATTTTCGATCTCAACAGTATAGGATTACTGTGCAAAAAACCTCTTTGGTTTACAATTTTTTTTGCAACTGTGTGTTGTTTCATCATCTGTGAATTCTTATTTTCAATTCAAAGGTCCCTATTTAAATTCTTTCAATCAGGTTTTATCTTCTGAATCTCATCAGCAGGCTCCTCAATAACTTTGCTCCAAGGCATTTAGCCCCCTGGCAAACCTCCGCTGGGTATACATTAAAGCTAACTTCTCAGGGATGTGGGTCTGATTTTTATCTATGTTCTGCCTAAGCATCTTATACTGATGGATAAATATATGTCTGCTACTGAGCCCTGAATGGTAAGAACAGTTTCAGAATATGTTGTCCTTTGTATGATACCATGTGTATGTCTTTGCTATGCTGATGGCATGAGTATTATATTCCTGTTTGTGGATGTGTGAAACAATATAACATCCCTTTGTTAGAATAGAAAGCAGGTTTTTATCCTGACCTCTGGGGAAATGGTTGTTATTCATCCTGAAATACAAAAAATATATAGTTTCATTGCTAAAACCCTTTATTTCTTTATCTGATACACCACTAAATGCTTATCTCTGATTAAATCTCACCAGAACCTCAGTGGAATGTTGTTTCATCACGTCATGTCAAATAGTATTTTGTGGCTTTTCTATGAAGGTGTCTTTTATTTGGATTAGTAGTGAGTAAAACGACAGGTTGTGACACAGGAAGAAACGAACGTTATTCCCTGTGAGGTTTAAGAGATATTGTTCTATCTCTGCTATAAGACTCAGAGAGTGGATTATTAGTAGTGTTGCTAAGTAACAGAATGGAACTTTGTGGGAAGATACATTGTCTCATTTATTAAAAAGGAGTTAATTGAACACTTTCTTGTCTTTAAGGAAGTTATGGGGAGTCCCATTTCTCAAGCGGATGGTATCCACCTTGCTGTTCCATGTAATTCCCGTCGCCACAAAAGTTGAATTGATACACATTGGCATCTTGTAATGTCATACTATACACTTTAGTGTGTTAGTTTACTTTATCTACCATTACCTGACATTTCCTGGAAGTCATGTCAATGGCAGAGTTGAGAACAAGCTTTGACACTGTTACCCAGAGTGACACAACCGATGTTCTACACAACTACAGCATGGGGACAATCAGAGGACAGCAAGACAGGGAGTAGGGAACAGCAACACAGAACAATATAAGACCTAAAATAGCAACTACCAGGACTCATTATAAGATGCCGTATCAAATCGTTTACCCAGGAAACAAAGCTGAACGGCCTGCATCTGTTGTGACTGGCACTTGACAAGCTCTCAAAGAAAAAGTCTACTTGCTTGTCACAAATACCCACGCTCTACTGTGACAGAAAATGGTGGAGGTGGATAGAACATTGGGTCCACAGCTAACTGACAGCATCAAGGTCTTAGTGTGTAAGTAAGATGTGGAGCGAAGGAAAGCTGTCAAATGTAAGGATACAAACAACAAGGAGGAGTTTGAGCAACTTGTTGATGACATAACGGCTGTTTTGGAGAAGAGAAAACAAAAACTGGGACTTACTATCAAAAGTCACAAGAAAGACTACAAGCTGTCCCAATCTCTGACAAGGCTTTGATTCAAAATCAGGCTCCTCAGAAATAGCATCCTTACAGTATGTTTATTGCTACACTCCATTTGAAATGTTGTCACTCCTCAAATTACATTTTTTACGGTGTCAGAATACAGCATGCAGTTTTCATTTGTTTTTCAATGCAATCTTAATATGTACCAGCTTATACTTTTATTTTGCACATACATTAATAAGTAGTTAATGCCTTGTTCCCCTAAGCAAATGGCTGTTGATCCACAATAATGATTAAAAGACCTGGACTATACATTACAGTATTATAACTCCCAATAATTCGCTCCCATTGTATTAAGTGATGGTTAAAATGAGAACTAACATACTTTGCCTGCCAAAGTACATGTCAAAAACCATTGAAATGGAAAACAGTTTAGGGTAATACTTGATTTGCATTTGAAGTAACTGAGCGGTGCCAGTGAATGCAAGATTATACATTTTCAAAGGAAGGAATTATATAGCAGATTTAGTGCATTGTTCTGTGAAAAGCTACTCTGCACTGCAACCTAACATTTATTGGCAAAGAATGGTAAAGAATTTGAAGAGAGCAAGTCATATGGCGTGACGGTGCACTGATAAAAAGATCTGGGCGCCTTTCCACATGGGATTCAATAAACGAGTAGGGCTTCATTTAATATTTAGAGCATACTTTAATATATTGGCATCCGTATAACAACCCTAAAGAGCACTTGAATTGTGGTTTAGCCACAAAGTAATCGAGTTTGTCTACTAATTGAATGCATTTAAAGAAAAAATTGTGCCTCAGATAAGTCAATCTGTCACTCACACTTAAAACCAAATGATAGGCAAAAATTATTCTAGCTAAGAGAAAGATCCTAATATATGAACACCATAATTTATAATGATTGTTGAATAGCAATACACATTAATCATAATTGTAAGCAATACGAATAAGTTCAGGAAAGTACAGTAGCCTGCTAATGTTTTGGATCTTTAGTAGGAGGTGCAGAAACAATTAATCGACAATCAATGTGAGTGGCCAACAATATACTTGTTAGAAGTAATTGACTTCAGCTCAGAGACAACTTTTTTTATGTTCAGGAAATCAAGGAGCCTCTCCCCAATACAGGACACACGCCATATCCCAGTAGCACAGATGAACCGTCTTTCCCAAAGATGAATAGGCTTGTGATGTAGGGCAAGAGTTAACGCTCTTCTTTATACCTGGATTCCTGTCCTCATGATACAGGTGTAAGTCCCATACAATTTAACATTCATATAAATTTTCATTTTTGAGTTCATCCTTTGCATCTTCTCTGTATGTTCTCCAGCATCACAACTGAGATCAGACAATTGTTTTACTATTGTGCCAATGCAATCACTACTCTCCCTTAGTCATTGCCCAGTGACACATAATGATTCAAGTTATATTACTTTGTGTACACTTGGGAATTAGCTATCTTCACAAAAAAGCAGAGCTTCAAAATGTTCATTTATATCAACTTCTTCTTTTAAGTTTAGTTTGTTTCTTACGCTTCTCAAAACACTGTCAAGACAAGTGACATAACTTTTTATTGAGAGCTTAGTGTACACAGCTGTGGCCGACAAACAAATGTGTGCCCTGCTTGATGTAAAGAAAAAGAAAAAAGACGGTCTGAAATTTCCTCAATCCCCCAAATCTGTTTTTATTAAATCCCCATAGAATTTGTGACGTGTTGAATGCTCCCCTGGGGGAACGTCTGCTACTACCAGGGGAATGTGTTATTCCATCTCACTGTCTCACCGTGCAACCTTTCCAATATGAACCCTCTTGTTAGGATTAGGCCAAAAATACACTTCATGTGGGAAAATAGCAGCTTTCCTCTCTTGGTTTAACTGCATATGTGAAAGCCGTAATTGTGTCAACACTAAAGTGGGCAGACAGTTGGTGTGACATGTTTTTCTTCTTTCAGTGCTAGAACTTTCTCAGAAAGCTTCAGTAACTTTCATTTATGTCCCACAGTGGATGTAGGGTAAGGCAGTGTTTCTGTAACTCTGAAAAGAGACTGCAGCTTTTCTGCTACAGCTGACAACCAGGAACATACACTTCAAAGAGAGGCAATGTAACTGGAAAACAAAATGTCCACACACAGCATGGCTCTTTGGGAAAGATGCAATTATGTGTTACATTAGAAGCAGTGTATGCAGTGAACGAATATTGTAAAATCATGGTATTATTGTTCCTGTCATTGTGATAATACAAGAGTGTCTATAGTATTGTGCATATTGACATGGTGGACAACACTATTACTAGTATCTAAATCATCCATGACAGAAGTAATGAAAATCAATCCAGATTGATGAGAAGGCGAGAGGCTGCTGTGCTCACACACTGTCAGATATACAGAGCTCTTAACTCCCACTCATCCCTGGAGTCTCATAGATTCAAGAGCAATTAATGCCCTTAGGTTGCCATGGAGGATATGGAAGGGGGTGGGGAATTGGTGCAGTGTTCAGTGTCTGAAGTAAACACAAACGCTGGGCGATTATGACGAAAGGGATGGGGAAAGGACTGTTCATGGTGAACATGTGCCACAGATGTGTCCCAACGTGCAGGTGGCAAAAACATCTTAAGGTAATATAGAGTTGAGCTGTACACAAAATATGTTGCAGAACCAGGTAAAAAACAACTTGCCCACACCTTTTTGTGTGAGTTCCAAATATCTCTAACAATGCCCCAGCGTGAGTTTTCTAATGCGCGTGATGTCAGAATCCGCTCACAGTTGGCCTCAAGCAAAGGCACGCTGCCTGCTAATTATCTATAGACTACCAATTTATACGTTTTACATAATTTATTTTGCAACAGTTTTATATGAGGTTGCGTTCTGCCTCCACATTCATTCACATAGAAGTAGCCCATTTCACTGTGGTGGACAATTTACAATTGAGGCATTATATGCTACTGTAAGAAGAGGATTAGCTAGACGAGTTGGACAAACTTCTCTCTTCGATGAAAGCCCATGCACAACCCCAGTGTTTCCTCAGGTCAAGTATGCAGGCATTTGCGCATCTCCAGTCAGAACAGAACCTGCCCAAACTTTTCCCCACTGGCTCCTTTTCTGGCTGGTGCCCGCATTGCCTTCATTGTTGTTTCCTTAATAATAATTACTCTGTAAATTCCTATCAAAGTAAGTGCCTTATTGACTATGAGTTTCTGTATATCGTGTCATTTCTACAGTAGCAGACCGTATTTATGTATGGGGCATAATGTATTCTGTGTGTGTTCCTTTAAGCGCGGACACGTGAGGTACTGATTTCATAACCTTTATGGTGTTATACTCAATTGTTCTTATGTAGCTACATTTTTCAATTAATTCTGTAAAACAATGTCAAAGAAGTATTAGCTTGTGTTGTATCCTTTGAAGCTGCCCTGGCCTTATCATTACCATTGCATTGGCCTGTGTATTTGGCCTATTTAGCATAGCGCTGCCTGTCCCTGATCCCTTGTGGTGCTCTAGTAGAGCTCTTCAGTTATTAAGCTACTTCATTATAATATTGTTTTCTTGCTATATCCTGATATTTTATTCCAATGACTAATAATTCCACCTTATTGTGTACTTTCAGAAACCACACACACATACAGTAAAGAACATAACCTGCCAACGTCATAACTGGAACTGAACATATTTCTTTGCCGAAGATTGAGGACAGCTTTTGTATGCTAGCAACATACCATTTGGAGAGGGAGTAGGAGGGAGTGGAGAGGATGATGATGGAGTGGGGCGGTGGGTGAGATATTGTCAGTTCAATTGCATAACGGAACTGTATTTGATTTGTATGTAAACTGTATGTCCAATAATATTGCACAGTGAATGCGTTATTATACCCATAAAACCTAACGGTAAAACCCGGTAATGGTTTCAATCGTTTTTTCACCATTCATTTTTGCATCTAGGTTTTTAGAACAACTTCATATAAGGTCTGTGTTTCATGTAGGCTTACCTTGGTGTGATGTTTTGATAACTGTGTAATTCTCTCTTGGACAAGGTGAGTTTTATCAGTATTTCGCCTCAATTTACTCTCAACATTTTTAAATGCAAATTAGCAACAGAGAAGACCTCAGCAAGACTACAAATTCCCGCAGGAAGCTCCTGCATGTCATCTCAAGCTGACACTTTCAGCTAACTTTTATTTAGACTTCCAGCTTCTATTCTAATTGCATGACCAGAGACTTCAAAGACACCAAATGTATTTATTTGGAGTGGTACATGCTTTCATACAGTCTTGATTTATAGGATCCTTCCCATTACAGTATATGATCGATATGTCAAGTGATAACATGCCAAGTTATCAAATAAAAGCTGATTGAAAAACTGCTCTTGTCCTCGTGAAAGTTAGTTAAATAAATATTCTACATCTTACTGTTCTCTATCTAATCAATCTTTATTTATATAGCACATTTCTTACAAAAAATGCATTTCAAGGTGTTCAAAGTTATGCATTGAAAGGCATATGGCACTCCGAGACCTGCCAAGAGGAAGGATGTTATAGGTGACCAGGGGATTGTCTTTACCAAATGTGAATGCCCTGTGGAGCTCATAAATTCAGCCATGTGGCTGCATTGGCTATTTTTGCGGTTCACAATATCGGCTGAATGGATGTGAAATGCGAGTGGAGGAAGCCAGACGTGCCCAACCAGGTGCAGTCAGTGGAGGAAGAATTTCTATATCCAGGAGGAGGAAGAGTATTACAACCTCCCTGAAGACCATCCTCACTAGCACCAGCTCCAAGGTCAGCTCCACATCATTGGAAGGGAGCCCTGCTTCTTCGTTGTGTGGACCTCCAAAGCCTCCATCACCATCCCATCCAGCGTGACGACCTCTGGCAGACTCATATTGCTGGACTAGAGGAGTTTTTCAAGGACCACATGCTTCCAAATTTGGCACTGCAACAGTAAACATCTGAAAATGTCTTGTAAATAATTTTTTCACTTAAATCAGTTTTTGTTCTTACCTTGATATTTTATTCCAATCAGGGGGGGGGGGGGGGGGGGGCACTGGATCAGTGTTCTTAACGCGCCTCCTGTCAGTACCTATTTCAGTGAAGCCAATGGTCCAAAAATATTCCACATAGTTCACACACTAGGCTCCCAGAATTCAATCACAAAGGCTGGTCTGATTGCATATCCTCACAGTTTCATTCAATAGTATAACACAATTCACATTGCATTTTGTCATGGTCACAGTGGGAGTTGATATCTATGATGTTTAAATTATTTCTTGCACCATTCGTTGTGTGGAGCTTCCTTTTCTGGTAAATGCAGGGCTATTTTTCTCTCCCAATGGAAAATGGCAGCTGCCTGTGCATTTGCAATGATTAAAGTAGTTAGCAGATGTTTCAGTTTAGCATATTTTTCTGTTATACCAGGTCATTTACGAATGTAACAACAACGAATCATGTCACTCCTCCTCAAACTATCAATTAGCCAGGTGAATATGTAGATATACAATATCTGCACAGTATGTTTGTTAGCCAACTAGCGAAAAGGAAAGGGGGATACCTAGTCAGTTGTACAACTGAATACATTCAACTGAAATGTGTCTTCTGCATTTAACCCCAACCCCTGTGTTAAGTCCACCTGTGTTAAGTTCAATTGATTGGACATGAATTGGATAGGCACACACACCTGTCTATATAAGGTCCCACAGTTGACAGTGCATGTCAGAGCAAAAGTCAAGCCATGATGTCAAAGAAATTGGCCGTAGAGCATCGAGACAGGATTGTGTCGAGGCACAGGTCTGGGGAAGGGTACAAACAATTTTCTGCAGCATTTGAACTCTTTAGCCTGAATGCCAAGCATCAAGTCTGGAGGAAACCTGGCACCATCCCTACGGTAAAGCATGGTAGTGGCAGCATCATGCTGTGGGGATGTTTTTCAGCGGCAGGGACTGGGATACTAGTCAGGATCGAGGGAAAGATGAACGGAGCAAAGTACAGAGAGATGAAAACCTGCTCCAGAGCGCTCAGGACCTCAGACTGGTGCGAAGGTTCACCTTCCAACTGGACAACAACACTAAGCACACACCCTAGAGAATGCAGGAGTGGCTTCGGGAGAAGTCTCTGAATGTCCTTGAGTGGCCCAGCCAGAGGCCAGATTGAACCCGATCAAACATCTCTGGAGAGACCTGGAAATAGCTGTGCAGTGATTCTCCCCATCCAACCTGACAGAGCTTGAGAGGATCTGCAGAGAAGAATGGGAGAAACTCCCCTAATACAGGTGTGCCAAGCTTGTCGTGTCATACTAAAAAAGACACAAGACTGTAATCACCGCCAAAGGTGCTTAAACAAAGTGCTGAGTATTTTTGTGACTACCTGGACCTACCAATTGGTTTAAAAGTACTGAAACCAAACCATATGGATTTGAATGAAAATGATTTGAATAAACATGAAAAGGTGAATGTAAGAAGTACACATCATTTCAGGCTACATGTGACATTAAACAGCATATAAACACTCTAAATAGGTCAGGAGCCAGACAGGGAGTTTAAGGAACGAAAATGGAAGGAACGAAAATTAATTATTTAGGCTATATTATCTCAATTATTTCAAGTCTATAGTCTACAAAGAAATTCATTGTGAATAATTTGCGAGTGTGACACAACTAGCTGGTAAAGACATAAAGCACTACGCATTTAAACAACATTTTGTTGAATTAAATTATTATTGTTCTATAAATTGCTACTATAGGCTGTGACTTATTTCGATTTAAATACAAATTAAATGATAGATTACTCATTAATGCCTTTGAATTCATTTTTATAATACATTTTTAGAAACAAGATCTAATCTAATATTCTCTCCACCAGGGGTTCTTAAACTTTTTCAGCCTGGGACGCAAATGACAAATTCTGTGTTTTCCTGGGACCCAAGCTTAGGAAAATATGCAACTATACGTAAATATCGGTACATTTCATTGCCCTTATGCCTATAAAAAATATAGACCAAAACAAATAATGAAATATATTTGGTTTATTTTCCCCCATTAAAAACACTCTTACATACCTATCTAGGTTGGAATTGTTGCGGTTAAAATAGAATAAATAATTTAATTC
The DNA here is from genome assembly GCF_029448725.1 of Salvelinus fontinalis. Lineage (NCBI taxonomy): Eukaryota > Metazoa > Chordata > Actinopteri > Salmoniformes > Salmonidae > Salvelinus > Salvelinus fontinalis. The sequence continues at coordinate 36,754,365 of NC_074674.1, read as the reverse complement.
TGAACTGGAATTAACGCCTCACAAGTCCTCAACTGGCAGCTTCATTAAATAGTACCCGCAAAACACCAGTCTCAACGTCAACAGTGAAGAGGCGACACCGGGATGCTGGCCTTCTAGGCAGAGTTCCTCTGTCATGTGTCTGTGTTCTTTTATTTTTATTGGCCAGTCTGAGATCCCGGAGTCGCCTATTCACTGTTGACTATGAGACTGGTGTTTTGAGGGTACTATTTAATGAATCTGCCAGTTGAGGACTTGTGAGGAGTCTGTTTCTCAAACTAGACACTCTAATGTACTTGTCCTCTTGCTCAGTTGTGCACCGGGGCCTCCCACTCCTCTTTCTATTCTGGACAGGCCAGTTTGCTCCATTCTGTGAAGGGAGTAGTAAACAGCGTTGGACGAGATCTTCAATTTCTTGACAATTTCCCGCATGGAATAGCCTTCATTTCTCAGAAAAATAATAGACTGACAAGTTTCAGAAGAAAGTTCTTTGTGTTTCTAGCCATTTTGAGCCTGTAATTGAACCCACAAATGCTGATGCTCCAGATACTCAACTAGTCTAAAGAGGGCCCGTTTTATTGCTTCTTTAGTCAAAACAAAAGTTTTCAGCTGTGCTAACATAATTGCAACAGTGTTTTCTAATGATCAATTATCCTTTTAAAATTATAAACTTGGATTAGCTAACAGAACGTGCCATTGGAACACAGGAGTGATGGTTGCTGATAGTGGTCCTCTGTACGCCTATGTAGATATTCCATAAAAAATCAGCCGTTACCAACTACAAATCATTTACAACATTAACAAAGTATTTCGGATCAATTTGATGTTATTTTACATGGACAAAAAATGTGCTTTATTTTCAAAAACAAGGAAATTTCAAGTGACCCCAAATTTTTGAACGGTAGTGTAAGTATTCAGACCCTTAACTCAGTAATTTGTTGAAGCACCTTTGCCAGTCATTACTGCTTCGAGACTTCTTGGGTGTCACGCTAAAATCTTGGCACACTTGTATTTTGGGAGTGTCTCCCATTCTTCTCTTTAGATTCTCTCAAGATCTGTCAGTTTGGGTGAGGAGCGTTGCTGCACAGCTATTTCCAGGTCTCTCCAGAGATGTTTGATCGGGTTCAAGACCGGGCTCTGGCTTGGCCACTCAAGGACATTCAGAGACTTGTCCCGAAGCCACTCCTGTGTTGTCTTGGCTGTGTGCTTAGGTTCATTGTCCAGTTGGAAGGTAAACCTTCACCCCAGTCTGAGGTCCTGAGCACTCTGGAGCAGATTTCCATCTCTCTGTACTTTGCTCTGTTCATCTTTGCCTCGATTCTGACTAGTCTTCTAGTCCCTGCCGCTGAAAAACATCCCCAGAGCATGATGCTGCCACCACTATGCTTCGACGTAGGGATGGTGCCAGGTTTCCTCCATACATGACGCTTGGCAATCAGGCCATAGAGTTCAATCTTGGTTTCATCAGACCAGAGAATCTTGTTTCTCATGGTCTGAGAGTCCTTTAGGTGCCTTTTGGCAAACTCCAAGTGGGCTGTCGTGACTTTTACTGAGGAGTGGCTTCCCTCTGGCCGCTCTACCATAAAGGTCTGATTGGTGGAGTGCTGCAGAGATAGTTGTACTTCTGGAAGGTTCTCCCATCTCCACAGAGGAACTCTGGAGCGCTGTCAGGTTGACCATCGGGTTCTTGGTCACCTCCCTGACCAAGGCCCTTCTCTCCCCAATTGCTCAGTTTAGCCGGGCGACCAGCTCTAGGAAGAGTCTTGGTGGTTCAAAACTTCTTCCATTTAATAATGATGGAAGCCACTGTGTTCTTGGGGACCTTCAATGTGGCAGACATTTTTTTTTGTACCCTTCCCCAGATCTCTACCTCGACACAATCCTGTCTTGGAGCTCTACGGACAATTCCTTCGACCTCATGACTTGGTTTTTACTCTGACATGCACTGTCAACTCTGGGAAGTTACATAGACAAGTGGGTTCCTTTCCAAATTATGTTCTATCTATTGAATTTACCACAGGTCGACTCCAATCAAGTTGTAGAAACATCAAGGATGATCAATGGAAACAGGATGCACCTGAGCTCAATTTCAAGTCACATAGCAAAGGTTCTGAATGCTTATGTAAATAAGATATTTCTGTTTATTTTTAATACATTTGATCAAATGTCTAAACCTGTTTTTGCTTTTTCATTATGGGGAATTTTGTGTATATTGTTAAGGACTTTCTTTTCATTTAATCAATTTTAGAATAAGGCTGCAATGTAACAAAATGTGGAAATAGTCAAGGCGTCTGAATACTTTTCGAAGGCACTGTATATACCCACCTCGTTCCTTTCTTTTAGCATGTGCACATATTAAGTACACCATCATGCTTTTGTGACACGTGTCTTTTTAGATTCCACAATGATTCTTTAGTTGTGGACACTACATCGCAACACTCCCTCTCTTACTATTCGTCCTCATCTTATTAAGTCACCTTGATTTAGCACCTTTGTGTTCTATCAGTATCTTTATGAAAATATTTAGTCAACTCCATCACAGTAGCTAAAGCAAGGGGCTAAGCAGCACACAAGTAGATTACCAATGGGCCGGGCATGCCCTGAGCTGGTGAAGTGAGCGCTACTGGAGCGAAATTGGAGAGGGAGGGAAACCTGACACTTCAGCCTTTGGTAATCTCGCTCCGCGCTCCAGTCAAATTGGGCACACTCTGCTCACATACTTTGTTTGAAATTAATTGGCTAGCTAGCTAACATTAGCTAGCAGGGATCTTCTTAGCTAGCCAGTTTGAGTTTAAACATGATCAATAGCAAGCTGGCTATTATTACATCCTATCAATTTTGAATTTTTATTTTGTATATATTTTTTTTAACCTTTATTTAGCTATGCAAGTCAGTTAAGAACAAATTCTTATTTACAATGACGGCCTACACCGGCCAAACCCGGACGACGCTGGGCCAATTGTGTGCCTCCCAATCACGGCCGGATGTGATGCAGACTGGATTCAAACCAGGGACTGCAGTGACTCCTCTTGCACTGAGATGCAGTGCATTAGACCGCTGCGCTACTCGGGAGCCGAATCCTCATTGTCAGGTGTAACGTTAGCTATGCAAATGACATTAAATAACATTACACATTCGGGAGAGGCTATGTATACTGAACCAAAATATAAACGCAAAATGCAATAATTTTAACGATTTTGCTGAGTTACAGTTCATATAAGGAAATCAGTCAATTGAAATAAATTCATTAGGCTCTAATCAATGGATTTCACATGACTGGGCTAGGGCCCAGCCATGGGTGGGCCTGGGAGGTAATAGGCCTACCCACTCGGGAGCCAGGACCAACCAATCAGAACTAGTTTTTCCCCACAAAATGTCTTTATTACAGACCGAAATACTTCTGTTTCATTAGCTGTCCGGGTGGATGTTCTCAGACGATCCCGCATGTGAAGAAGCTAGATGTGGAGGTCCTGGGGTGGCGTGGTTACACATGGTCTGCGGTTGAGGCCAGTTGGACGTTCTGCCAAATTCTCTAAAACATTGGAGGTGGCTTATGGTGGAGAAATGAAAATTCAATTCTCTGGCAACAGCTCTGGTGGACATTCCTGCAGTCAGCATGTCAATTGCACACTCCCTCAAAACTTGGCATTGTGTTGTGTGACAAAATTGCACATTTTAGAGTGGCCTCTTATTGTCCCCAGTACAAGGTGCACCTGTGTAATGATCATGCTGTTTAATCAGCTTCTCGATGTGACACATCCATCTATTCTGCCAACAATGCCTCATATGTCATGGACTATTGACTCAATTAGAACCAATTTTTGTACAACCTCTTATAAAGTTGGTTTTAAAGCATAAACTGGGAATTTATATTTTTGACATATATGATTGTCTGGTTCATATCGGCAAAGTATTTAAAATGCTGTCAGTTCCACTATGGATGGTGCATCAATACAGTTGCTGCAGAGGGAGGAAACGGCTCAGTGATTCCACCATGAGGCCAATGGTGACTTTGAAAAAGTTACAGAGTTTAATGGCTGTTATAGAAAACTAAGGATGGATCAACATTGTAGTTACTCCACAATACTAATCTAATTGACAGAGTGAAAAGGGAGACTGTACAGAATTAAAATATCCCAAAACATGCATCCTGTTAGCAACAAGGCACTAAAGTAATAGTGCAAAAAATGTGGAAAAGCAATTTGCTTTGTCCTGAATACAAAGTGTTAAGTTTTGGGCAGATCCAGTACTTACTACCACTCCATATTTTCAAGAATAGTGGTGGATGCATCATGTTATGGGTGTGCTTGTAATCATTAAGGACTGGGGAGTTGTTCAGGATAAACTAAACGGAATGTAGCTAAGCACAGGCAAAATTCTAGAGGAAAACCTGGTTCAGTCTGCCTTCCACCCTACACTGGAAGATTAGATCACTTTTCAGCAGGTCAATAATCAAAAACACAAGGCCAAATCTACACTGGAGTTGCTTACCAAGAAGACAATGAATGTTCCTGAGTGGCCAGTAACAGTTGACTTAAATCTGTTCGACAATCAGAACTGTGAGAAGAATACTGGGCAAATGTTGCACAATCCAGTTGTGGACAGCTCTAACAGACTTACCCAAAACGACTCAGGGTTGTAATTGCTGCCAATTCTAATATGTATTGACTCAGGAGGTTGAATATTTATCTCATCAGTGTTTTTTTTTTTCAATTTTATAGTATACATTTTTTAATTGAATATTTGCTGCAGATCATTGGCAGAAAATGAACATTAAATCCATTTGAATCCCACTTTGTATAAATGATTGGAGACAGGCACAGGAATACGTAATATGGGGCTTTAATACTCCACCCAAATTACACAATATGCCATGAAAGGCATGGAGACGAAGCCCAAAGCAAACATATATACGAAACACAGGGATGTGACCCAAATAAAAGAGTGAGGTTGAACCTCAAATACACCGGACGAGACCCGTTACAATGCACGGGACGAGACCAATAACAATTGCACGGGACGAGACCCGTAATAACAATTGCGCGGGACGAGACCCGTAATAACAATTGCGCGGGACGAGACCCGTAATAACAATTGCGCGGGACGAGACCCGTAATAACAATTGCGCGGGACGAGACCCGTAATAGCAATTCGCGGGACGAGACCCGTAATAACGATTGTGCGGGACGAGACCCGTAATAGCGATTGCGGGGGACGAGACCCGTAATAGCGATTGCGCGGGACGAGACCCGTAATAACAATTGCGCGGGACGAGACCATTGATAACAATTGCACGGGACGAGACCATTGATAACAATTGCACGGGAAGAGACCATTGAACGGGACGAGACCATTGATAACAATTACACGGGAAGAGACCATTGATAACAATTGCACGGGACGAGACCCGTAATAGCAATTGCGCGGGACGAGAGCCGTAATAACAATTGCACGGGACGAGACCATTGATAACAATTGCACGGAACAAGACCCGTAATAACAATTGCACGGGACGAGGCCCGTAATAACAATTGCACAAAACCACGCAAGCCGAAATAACAACACAGGTACTCACAGGACCAAATAGGAAACAGGTGTGCGTAATTAGACAAGATAGTCCGGGGTTGGTGGTAAGGAACCAGTTCAGTGACACCTAGAAGCCGGTGATGTAGAACTCCGAAACTAGTGAACGAAATGAGCAGCAGTACTGGAGGGATCCGTAACACAACAAAATGGGGAAAAAGTCAAGGGGTGTTAGTACTTTCTGAAGGCACTGCATGTCACCTAATCACTTATGGTAAGAATACTGTAAAGATTAAAATAAACAAGAAAACATAACATTCAATTCAAATAACATTTTATTTCTCACATTCGCCGAATACAACAGCCTTACCGTTAAATGCTTGCTTACAAGCCCTTAACCAACAATGCAGTTAAGAAAAATAAGAGTTAAGAAAATATTTATGAAATAAACTAACAATAATGAGGCTATATACAGGGGGTACCGGTACAGAGTCAATGTGCTGAGGTACAGGTTAGTCAAGGTAATTGAGGTAATATGTGCATGTAGGTAGGGGTGAAGTGACAATGCTTAGAAAATAAACAGTGAGTAGCAGAAGCATACAATAAGGGGTTTTCAATGTAAATAGTCTGAGTAGCCATTTGATTAACTGTTTAGCAATTGTATAGCTTGGGGGTAGAAGCTGTTAGAAGACTTTTGGACATAGACTTGGCACTCTGGTACCGCTTGCCATGTGGTAGCAGAGAGAACAGTCTATGACTAGGCTGGCTGGAGTCTTTGACAATTGTTAGGGCCTTCCTCTGACACCGCCTGCTATAGACGTCCTAGATGGCAGGAAGATTGTACTGGGCCATACTCATTATATACTGTAGTGCCTTGCGGTCGGATGCCGAGCAGTTGCCATACCAGGCGTTGATGCAACCAGTCAGTATGCCTTCGATGGTGCCGATGTAGAACCTTTTGAGGATCTGAGGACCCATGCCAAATAATTTCAGTCTCCTGGGGGGAATATTCGTTGTGTCCTCTTCACAACTGTCTTGGTGTGTTTGGACCATGATAGTTTGTTGGTGATGTGGACACCAAAGAAACTTGAAGCTCTCGACCTGCTCCACTACAGCATCTTCGATGTGGATGGGGGCGTGCTCGGCCTTCTTTTTCCTGTAGTCCACAAGCATCTCCTTTATCTCGATCACATTGAGGGAGAGGTTGTTATCCTGGCACCACACTGCCAGCTCTCTGACCTCCTCCCTATAGGCTGTCTCATCATTGTCGGTGATCAGGCCTACTACTGTTGTTTCATCTGCAAACTTAATGATGGTGTTGGAGTCATGCTTGGCCACGTCATGCTTGGCCACTATTTAACGGTCTTACTCACATCGGCTATGGAGAGCGTGATCACACAGTCGTCTGGAACAGCTGGTGCTCTCATGCATGCTTCAGTGTTGCTTGCCTCGAAGCGCGCATATAAGACTTTGAGCTCATCTGGTAGGCTAGTGTCACTGGGCAGCTCGCGGCTGGGGTTCCCTTTGTGGTCCGTAATAGTTTGCAAGCCCTGCCACATCAGGTCATCTACTGTATAGTTCAGCCACTGTTTCCCAATTGTTGACAAATGATGATTGTTAGAAAATGGCATTATTATGTTTTTAAGTCTGGGCTACTTAAAAGGCCTGTGAGAGTATTTGCCTATCTTGAAAAACAACAGCTTGGAAACAGCTTTCCTGTCTAGTGAGATTGGCTGGGTGGACTCTCCAGTCTAATCTTCAAACATCCATGCAGACATAGTTTTAATTAATGGCCTAAACACTTCAAAATCTATTGATGATTGTGCTTTATGATGGAAATGGCTCAGATATCCCACAAAATACAATGAATTTCCAACTGTGGTAGGAAAATAGCATTAAAAAGAAATGCTCGTACATAATATTGATAACTTATCTGGTCATCATATTCAATCATCTATGTAAGATAGGACACTGTGGGTTCAGACTAAGTTAAAGTTCAATGACATTCGGTCTTCATGTGTTACTTTGTACCTTGATGAGGTGAATCATTTGAATTTCTGACCCTAACAGTTAGACATTGTATTAATTGAAATTTTCATAGTTTAAATTCTATTACAGAGAATGGCATGTCCTTCTGGGAATGAAATAGGGCATCACAAAGCTCTGTTCTAAACTACTAAAGAAATCCATGGCTAATGCCAAGCTAGATGTCAAACAAATCATTGACTACTATTCCTTTCTATGTGGAAAAAAAGCACATTGAAATGCCTAAGTTTGTGTAAATCTGTACATGGCTAAAAAAACAGAAATACAGTGCCACCATGATAACTCCCGACTGACGTCTGAAGCCCTGTATGCAAGCACAAATTGTTACTGGGCAGAAAATAACCTAATTTGAAACCAATGATAACAGTTAGTCAAGTAGAATATGATCTTATTCAAACACATGACGTACAATAAAAATTTGTGAGTCATCTCCAATTATTCAGATCTGCGACCTATGGAGGCGCCAGTTACTTAGGTGGTGGTGGTAATTGTGAGACTCAGCACACATTTTACACTGACTCTAGACAAGGTAATTAAAAACAGAGGCAAGCAGTAGCTACACTCCTAGGGAGAGAACCAAGGAAGCAGTGGCAAAGAGATTGCTGCTGCAGCAACATGAACTTCACACTGACTACACAAGGCAAATACGTCTCTTTGGGATTAGCAGTGATTGGCTGGTCCTGATACTGTCTATCAGTCCTGCCTGTGTGTTGTGTCTTTAGTACTGGAGCTGCGGCCCTGCAACACACCGAGGCAGTTGACTTGCCTGTTCAGCACTGACCTCCTGTTTGTAGGCAAACAGCCCATAATAAATGCTCATTCCGTTTGAAATGTGAAAGATTGGCAGTTTTAAATCTGAGTACTTATTTTTTCCCTCTCGGCCCCTCCTCTCTATGCAATGCAATGCAATACAGTGACAGGTCTGAAAGACGGATTCTGTGGAGTGCTGTCCTTGCATTCTTATGCATTTGCCTTAGGGCAATAGTCTCTACGTTAGTGTACATCCCCTCTCTCTCTCTCTTCGCTGCCCATGAAAATGTTATTTTTGACAGATACTTAATAAGAATGCATATTAATGGGTGTTTCAGAGCTAGGCTTGTCCTGTTGTAGTTCTCTCCGTAAGGCCAACAAGTGATTCAGCTCTGGCTTCATCAAGTTAAAACTTCCATTTTGAACTGTACTATCTGTTCACTTAGAAATTATTAGGCTATATATTGCTCTCCTGCTCATTTTCTTGCATGCTATGCTCCATTTGTAATGCACACCATTCCATTTACTTTAAATCATGATCTTACAAACAGTAACTGTATTCAAGTGCGATGGATACATCCACATGTCTTACAGCATGATATTGAGTGGCAGTCCGTGTTTGCCTAGTTCTCTCAGGAAATTACAAAGCCAATCTAACAGCTTGGCACACAGCTCCCGTCTGTTCTATTCCATAATGAATACCACATAGAACTCTGCCGTAGTGTTTCTTTCTTCTGTTCATCTAATTGCTTTTTCCTAGCACAATCCCCTACTTAAAGATCACTACATTCTGTAACTTGTAACCCTCCCTTAATTAGAAATGTCATGACTCATGTAATACTGGCTGACAATCAAACATTGCAGTTTAATGACTGTATGCAAAATGTCATATTTTGCATACAGTATGTCGTCTGAATAATATGTAATATGATTTAACTCAAAAATCAGACTATAGGTGTGTGCTCAATGTGACAACTTGACAACTATGTGCGTCGGTGTGACTGGTTTGATGTAGAAAATTAAAGAAAATGGGATTGAATTTATAGATTTTAGAGCTGAACATAGTGCAATCGATGTCCAATATTTACTCAGTGCCTCAATGTTACTTACGTCACAGCCGTGTCAGAGGTGGGACTCTGGCTCCGGGGGTCAAATGTGAAAGGTCACGCAACAATTGATCAAGTCCTACTTTCACACACAATCACACTTGTGTACTCCGGAGACCCCATTGTGATCATTCCTCCTACTAGTTCTAATTCACCTTCCTGTCCAAGGCTAGTGGTCAGGGACCAAGACACTAGCAATGAAATACAACATCCTTTGAAGGAGCTGTAGGCTGTGGAGAGACACAGACATTAAATTATTTCGAAGAGAACAAAGTAGATGTCTGCTTGGGCAATGAATAGGCTCTGCTAGTTGCGCCTGAGAACCAAGTGACAGTTGTGACATTATTAAGTCTTCAATACGGGACCTTGCCATAATTATGGAGACAAGATGGCAGAGCTGTCAGTCACGAAGCAGAATTATGAAAGTGAATGTTGTGTGTGATGACAGGGGATGTCGTTGAGATTCTTGGATGGGGGGGGGGGGGGACAACTGCTAGACAGGTCTTATCAACAGAATTAAGAGAGAAACGCATAAACAAACAGCCTCAATTCCACTGCTTCCAGTACAAGCCAGTCGAGCTGGAAATACATCTATTTACATTATTTATATACTCAGTGTTATTCGGTCTCACAAATTCTGTTCTGATACAATATACAACAATTTGGTGCACTGTGTGGTGATCCACTACGGGTAATCCATGTGTTATTTCTCAGTCTGTTTGGTTGATTTCATTCCTCTTCAACTCAACAACATTTAGGATTACTGTTTGAACAGTGAGCTTCAATCATAATTGTGTCTATTTTTCTCAGGGAAACAACAACCAACAACCAAATAAAATACATTTGACAGTTAAAACAAACTATGGGTATTTCAAAAATTGAGAGAAGATGCCATAAATTGACCCAACCTCCACTCACTGACCTAAGAGTTTTTACCTTATAGCGCCTCTCAGCATGAAGCTTCTCTGAAACTTCACGATCCACATCTGGCCCTAAAGGAGAAAACAAAAAGTGCAACCTCATGCTTTCTCTCTGTGGGGAGAATTCTCCTGTGACTGCGTTGAGGGTTACAGTATGACCTAAACAGGCCAGTGCAGTAGACAAAAAGGGAGGGGGAAAATAATGCTTGTATGTAGATTAATGATGCTTTGCAGGCATGTTTTCCTTCCTATGCCTATAGGGAGAATAATGCATACTAAGTAAGTCATGTCTAATATGCTAAATCTGTTCAGGTGTACAGGGAGGGACTCTTTGCTTTGGCCGGGACACATGACAAATAGACTTACTAATGGGGCTAAAATGTGACTCTTGTTTACATAGGTGCAGAAATGTTTGTGTTGTCTTTCTATAGCCACTTTATTTTCTCTGCACATTAGACTGAAACCTTCATTCACATTCCTCCTTTTTTAGTAAGTAAATGATGCATTACAAAATGTGAGTCCTATCTAATGAAATGGTATGACCGTGCCCTGATTAGTAAAGTTGTCTGAAATTGTATGTGCAATCTTAAAATAGATTTGTTTCCCCGTGAGGAATTAGTTTTACAGAGAAACCAGGGTTAGGCACTGCATGGGAGTAAACACTTTGAAACTGAAGAGGTACTACCTCAACACCACTAAGAATGTTCATTTTCCTTTTAAAAACATGTTCTAATGAACATGACCCAGTTCTCTTATGAGAATCAACAAGTATTAAGTTGATGACACTAGCAATATTTGAAAATAGGCCAGAGTAGGGGAAAATTTAAATATGGTATGCCTATATTGGTAATTGTTGCATGAATTAAGCCATGATATTGTGGAATTTAAAAAATGTATTTACCAAACAAAGTGGTTCATGTCCAACATCTTAATTGCACCATGTGTGTCTTCTCCATTTTACTCACTGCAGGATATGTCCATGTGCGTGTGTGTTCGAGTTCATGATAATTAAATTATGTTACACATTACATCCTGAGGTCAGTAGATTGGGTACCGCTTTCCGTGTTATTGTAATGTTTTATCAGGGTCATCCCACTGTCCCAAGGGATGCAGAAAATGGTGGAGCAAAATTATTCCCGAAGGACAATATCCACACTATATTCAAATGTCACTTCAACTTCAGCACTCGATTAGAGCAGCTCATTTTATGCGATTTTAAAGGGCTTTTACAACGGGCTACCAATTATATTAGAAACATTATTTTGATAAATGTATTCATAGGCTACTATCCCTTACAAAAATGTACCATAGTACTATCATGGTTTTTTGGTCACTACCATGGCAGGAATATACCATTGGTACTGGAGCAAATAACATGGTATTTTCCTGCCATGGTAGTGACCAAATAAACATGATAGTACCATGGTAGTTTTTTCATTGTACTGTCATGGTTCTTTGGTCACTACCATGGCAGGAAAATACCTTGGTATTTGCACCAGTACTATGGTATTATCCTGCCATGGTAGTGACCCAAAAAATATAATATATTTTTTAATTGTACTAGCTTCCATGGTACACAAATATACCACGGTAAAATATCATGATTTTGTACTAGCAGCATGAAGTGAAACATGAAATCATGGTAGCTGTTTACAATGTGTTATTATGGTCTGTGTGAAGGGCTGTGGTGGTCATGAAATTTTGTCAGCTGGTGATTGTTGAGCAAATAACTGCAGGTCTCGCGGTAATTGACTGTTAATTAACATAAACACGTATATCATCTCCTGGCTTCTACACATAGCCTACAAGCCACTGATGCAGACCTTTTGGAACATCTACATTTTAAAAAGTCTAATAAATCCATATAATTTAGCCTACACTATCACAATAAATCCATGATTGATTTTTAGACAGGTCTAAAGAAACATGATATGAAGAAAATGTAGTCTATTTCAGAAGAACAGAATAGCATACTCAGAGTTGTCCTTATGTTAAGCCTGGCTATGCCATATGGCTGTGGGCTACTCATTTAGCAGAGAAGATTTGATTAGAATTCCGTGGCATTATTTTATATTATTTTATAGTATGAAGAATACATTTGAACAGCTGAATAAAATAGAAAGTATATTAGTTCCCACATGCAACTATTCTGTGTTGAGCATTTTTCAAAGAAATATGCTTAATTTAGAGTTATTTATGCAAATTCAGTTGTGATACAAATATTGGGCTATACAGAATGTTTTGATTTTTAATACATTCTAAGGCTGTGTGATGCAACTCTAAAGTTGCATGAAAGGCATGAGCTCTGATTCGTTTTTTGCACAGGCTGCACACACTTCATCAGCCTCTCATTCACAATTTGACAAGCACTTGAAAATGCCTCGAATTTCTTGGTGACATCCCTTTTGTGTGGCCGTAATTCCACCTAAAACAAATCCATGCCTTTTGCGACCAGTGACCATTGTGCACTTGGGCTGAACATAATAATTATAATTCCCTTCTCCTGGCTGCATGGCTGAAGCACTTCTCACTCAAATTGTTTTATTATTTTTTATTTAACCTTTATTTAACCTTTACTGCTCAGGCGTTCCGCCAGCGGAACTCCTCCCACATTCCACTGAAAAGGCAGAGCGCGAAATTCAAAAAATATTTTTGAGAAATATTTAACTTTCACACATTAACAAGTCCAATACAGCAAATGAAAGATACACATCTTGTGAATCCAGTCAACATGTCCGATTTTTTAAATGTTTTACAGCGAAAACAGCACGTATATTTATGTTAGCTCACCACCAAATACAAAGAAGGACAGACATTTTTCACAGCACAGGTAGCATGCACAAAGCCAACCTAACTAACCAAGAACCAACCAAACTAACCAAGAAACAACTTCATCAGATGACAGTCTTATAACATTTTATACAATAAATCTATGTTTTGTTCGAAAAATGTGCATATTTGAGGTATAAATCAGTTTTACATTGCAGCTACCATCACAGCTACCATCAGAAATAGCACTGAAGCAGCCAGAGTAATTATAGAGACCAACGTGGAATACCTAAATACTCATCATAAAACATTTCTGAAAAATGCATCGTGTACAGCAAATGAAAGACAAGCATCTTGTGAATCCAGCCAATATTTAAGATTTTTTAAGTGTTTTACAGCAAAAACACAATATAGAATTATATTAGCTTACTACAATAGCCTACCACACTACCGCATTCATTCATCAAGGCACGTTAGCGATAGCAATAGGCACGTTAGCGTTAGCGAATAAACCAGCTAAAGATATTAATTTTCACTAACCTTCATAAACCTTCCTCAGATGACAGTCCTATAACATCAGGTTATACATACACTTATGTTTTGTTCGAAAATGTGCATATTTAGAGCTGAAATCAGTGGTTATCCATTATGCTAACGTAGCTTATTTTTCCCAGAATGTGCGGATATTTCTATTAGACTCTCACCTATTCTGACCAAATAGCTATTCATAAACATTACAAAAAAATACATGTTGTATAGGAAATGATAGATAGACTAGTTCTTAATGCAATCGCAGTGTTGGAATTCTAAAAAATAACTTCATTACGACATAAGGCTTATGTTATAGCGAGAGAGTGGCCAAAACCTGGGCGCAAAACTACTAGTATACAGTTCGACAGATATATGAAATAGCATCACAAAATGGGTCCTACTTTTGGTGATCTTCCATCAGAATGTTGGACAAGGGGTCCTTTGTCCAGAACAGTCGTTGTTTGGATTTAGAACATCGTTTTTCCCTCTTGAATTAGGAAGCACACTGGCCAAGTGGCGCGAAGCTCTCCTTTCTGAACAAAGGCACACAACGTCCCAAATAAATTTAAAAAATATAATAAAACTATATTGAAAAAACATACTTTACGATAATATTGTGACATGTATCAAATAAAATCAAAGCCGGAGATAGTAGTCGCCTATAACGACGGCTTTTCAGAAGGCAATTCCAGGTCCATCTGCGCGCTTTGAAGAAAACAGGAAATGGATGACTCGTCGTGCCAAGAGGATATATTCCACCTCAGACCAAGATAAACACTTAATTTCTTCTATTAGACTCTCACCTATTCTGACCAAATAGCTATTCATAAACATTACAAAAAAATACATGTTGTATAGGAAATGATAGATAGACTAGTTCTTAATGCAATCGCAAAAATTGTCAATTGCAATCGCAAAAATTGCATTGACATCTAGGACGTATGACGTGCATGTATACTCATACGTATCATGCCCATTTATAGGCAGGCCCTTGAACAGAGCATAATTTTCAGACTTTCCACTTCCTGGTCAGAAAGTGTGCTGCCAAATGAGTTCTGTTTTACTCACAGACAAAATTCAAACGGTTTTAGAAACTAGAGAGTGTTTTCTATCCAATAGTAATAATAATATGCATATTGTACGAGCAAGAATAGAGTACGAGGCCGTTTAAATTGGGCACGATTATCCCCCAAAGTGTAAATAGCGCCCTCTATCCTCAACAGGTTCATTTGGGCATGCATTTCATCCAAAATCCCGAATGCTGCCCCCTACCCTAGAGAAGTTAAAATGTGCAATTTCTGAGACGAGTCAATAGCTCCATTCAGAAATTGCATGTTTGTCATTACTGCACAATATATGGCATAGTTCATGGATGTATCATTCTTAAATGAGTGCAGGCTATACACAGTGAAATTGGACCTATGTCACAATGAATTCAGTTGTGGACTGTAATGGGGATAGGGTTAGGGAGAGGATTGCATTTTAGAGCTAATCCGATGGTTATGAATAATATTCAACATGCACATAACAAAACATGCAGCCACATTATACACCTCTCAATATCAGTGACCATGAATGATAGATGGAAAATTGCAGAGTTTGCCCTAATTGCCTGTTCGTTACCCAAAAGGCATAGCTGCAGGTTATGGCTGAAGGCTGAAACTCAGAACATAAATATTTATTCATTTATTGACACTTAAAATTCTAACTAAATCATAAGTTTGGCAGACTGACTTCACAACATTTCCTCTGACAACTTATATCTATAAAGTATCCTGGCAAGTGAAATTTTCACAGAGGTTGTCCAATAAAGTTCAGTCCATAGAGAAGAGAAACCCATCTTAACAATGACCATATGTGAATACTTTAGGAGTCTAGCACAACTATTGGAAAGGTCAAGTAATGATGTCTGCTACTCCTCACCTTCTGAAAAGACTCTCTGAAAAATTTTCAAACTTGGTGAAAAGTTGGTGAAGAGTGTGTAATCCGTTACATGTAAGGGATTACAACAAACCGGTAACTGTAATCCGTTACGTTACTAGCAAGAATATTGTAATCAGATTACCAATACTTTTGAAAAACTTGATTACTTCGAAGATGACTTTTAAATTCAGAAAAGACGTTTGCTAAAAAAATGACACTTCTCTGTTTTCTCAATGACATTCAAATCAGCATTGAAAAAATGATAGTAGTGGTGTAGTCTACGGCGATATGGATATCACTTATTGTTGATATCTACATAGCGTATTGATGTGAATCACATTGCTGCTCTCTCATTTAGCTATTTGCGCATTACGGATTGTGGTTGTTGTGGATGGCGGTTCACAAATTTAAATGTGTATTTCAACCCAATAATCGTTGCATTGAAGAAGTTTAAACTGCCTATCAATCATTTTTTTTTAAACCAGTGGACAGCTGCATAGTGCAGATTCCAGCCTATGGAATAAAAGTGTGGCTTTTATTGCTCAATCTACTTCAAACTTTTGATAGACTTAAAAGGTGCAATCTTTAGTTGCTACATCCATTTTTGGATGTATAGATTATACACTGCTCAAAAAAATAAAGGGAACACTTAAACAACACAATGTAACTCCAAGTCAATCACACTTCTGTGAAATCAAACTGTCCACTTAGGAAGCAACACTGATTGACAATAAATTGCACATGCTGTTGTGCAAATGGAATAGACAAAAGGTGGAAATTATAGGCAATTAGCAAGACACCCCCAATAAAGGAGTGGTTCTGCAGGTGGTGACCATAGACCACTTCTCAGTTCCTATGCTTCCTGGCTGATGTTTTGGTCACTTTTGAATGCTGGCGGTGCTTTCACTCTAGTGGTAGCATGAGACAGAGTCTACAACCCACACAAGTGGCTCAGGTAGTGCAGCTCATCCAGGATGGCACATCAATGCGAGCTGTGGCAAGAAGGTTTGCTGTGCCTGTCAGCGTAGTGTCCAGAGCATGGAGGCGCTACCAGGAGACAGGCCAGTACTTCAGGAGACGTGGAGGAGACCGTAGGAGGGCAACAACCCAGCAGCAGGACCGCTACCTCCGCCTTTGTGCAAGGAGGAGCACTGCCAGAGCCCTGCAAAATGACCTCCAGCAGGCCACAAATGTGCATGTGTCTGCTCAAACGGTCAGAAACAGACTCCATGAGGGTGGTATGAGGGCCCGATGTCCACAGGTGGGGGTTGTGCTTACAGCCCAACACCGTGCAGAACGTTTTTGCATTTGCCAGAGAACACCAAGATTGGCAAATTCACCACTGGCGCCCTGTGCTCTTCACAGATGAAAGCAGGTTCACACTGAGCACATGTGACAGACGTGACAGAGTCTGGAGACGCCGTGGAGAACGTTCTGCTGCCTGCAACATCCTCCAGCTTGACCGGTTTAGCGGTGGGTCAGTCATGGTGTGGGGTGGCATTTCTTTGTGGGGCTGCACAGCCCTCCATGTGCTCGCCAGAGGTAGCCTGACTGCCATTAGGTACCGAGATGAGATCCTCAGACCCCTTGTGAGACCATATGCTGACACATGCACATTTGTGGCCTGCTGGAGGTCATTTTGCAGGTCTCTGGCAGTGCTCCTCCTTGCACAAAGGCGGATGTAGCGGTCCTGGTGCTGGGTTGTACTTGCCACAGCTCGCATTGATGTGCCATCCTGGATGAGCTGCACTACCTAAGCCACTTGTGTGGGTTGTAGACTAAGTCTCATGCTACCACTAGAGTGAAAGCACCGCCAGCATTCAAAAGTGACCAAAACATCAGCCAGGAAGCATAGGAACTGAGAAGTGGTCTGTGGTCACCACCTGCAGAACCACTCCTTTATTGGGGGTGTCTTGCTAATTGCCTATAATTTCCACCTTTTGTCCATTCCATTTGCACAACAGCATGTGAAATTTATTGTCAATCAGTGTTGCTTCCTAAGTGGACAGTTTGATTTCACAGAAGTGTGATTGACTTGGAGTTACATTGTGTTGTTTAAGTGTTTCCTTTATTTTTTTGAGCAGTGTATATACTGTACCAGTTAAGTTTGGACACACCTACTTATTCAGGAGTTTTTCTTTATTTTGACTTTTTTCTACATTGTAGAACAATAGTGAAGACATCAAAACTATGAACTAACACATAAAGAATAATGTAGTAACCAAAAAAGTGTTAAACAAATGTTAGATTCTTCAAAGTAGCCACTCTTTGCCTTGATGACAACTTTGCACACTCTTGGCAAAGCATGCCATTCCATGAGCGCAGCATTTATTTTTCAACTCGAATCAATGAGCCCAATCAGTCCTCCATGACAACAAAATCATAAACAACAGAGTGGGGATGGTTAATAAGTCCTTAGTTTTGGGGTCATGCTCAGGTAAAACTATTTGGCTAATCTATACTTCCATATTTCCAAGTTCTATTCTTGAAGATCAAGGGGTATAACATTTATTGGAATGACTGAAATTCTGATAGACTTTGGTTTTTAATGTTAACATATAATTTAATCATATTATTATATGTAGTAGAAAAGCGATGGGTTAGAAGAAGCCTACGTTGGCTATGGAGATTTATACTGGTTAGGTGATGTTTTCCCTTAAATTGCACGAACTGAGTTATTGAATGTTTTTGTTTTTTAATTGAAACAAGTTTATAGATTGTCTCCTAGAGAGATCAAGCACATATTGTTAATGTTACATTTAAACCTCAGAGCTAGGCCTTGCAGCAAGATTGTTGCCTGGTAACTGGTTGAAACACTGAAAAACACATCAATTTCCTAATTTCACATTTTTATATTCTAATTCCATCAATGCATCGATAAACCTTTTGAATTAGGGTATAACATGCCCCTTTGTTCATAATGAATCAGTTATTTCTCCATAACCACAGAAAGACTACACTGTCAAAGATTATATTTTTGAGCTCGTCGGGACAAATTAATGTGTTACAAGTGAATCTTCCGTGAAAAGAAAACAACCTACAATGAAAAATGTGACTAGACACAAACAGACGTTGACCTTTGTTGTAAACCCATCTGTCTCTCGTTCTGCCACATTGTCAACAGGCCAGGGAATGGATTGCCAGTCCCAGTGAAAATTCATTAGGAAGAGTCTATTACACAATGGCAAAGTTAATTGGAAAGGTAGCGCTGTTGACTTCCCTTCACCATGCTGTACCCATAACAGAGCCTGCCAAGAAACTGAGACTGAATTGACTGACACAACTTAATAAACTGAGGAATTGTTCACCTTTAATATTATAGAGCAGCTCCCTCCGTTATAAATAACTACACTGGGAGGGAAAAACAAGAACATATTGTCAGTACTGCCATAGTAAGTCAGAGAGGATAGAGTGGAGGAGAGTGGTACAGAACTGTTTACTTTGGCCTTACTGTCAATTCTGCCCTTTTGGTGTTTTGTGGTGTACTGGCAATATTGAGCAGAATCTGTGGTGATAGAACTGGTCACAAACAGGACAAACATGAAGCTCCACAATTAGAAAGGAACGAACACTGGGACACCCAGTTCAGTAACACTTTAGAAAATCAACCATGATTAAGGTTGTGTGGTGTAGTCTTTATGCAGCAGGCTAGATGATATTAGACTATTCTCAAAGCAAAGTTAAGATTTAAAACCAGTTTGGCACTACAGAATTTTAATCAACCAGCCCCTGAAGTCATCATCATCTTGTTTTGTACACAACGATGACAATCAAAATACAGATACAGTATGTTTTCATTGGACTCTGGAACCATAAGGTCAAATAAGGAGCATGAGGAACACAAAATGAATGCTGTATATCAAATATTATATACAGTATATATACAATAATGACGGAACATTGAATACATCTCCTTGTCACATTTCTTTTAGTCCACCTTTTTCAGAGATCGTTACTTTAGCGTTACTCAATTTCAAAAAACATACCTCTCAACACAAAAATGCGTGAAGATAGAAACCTCATACCCAGGACAGTGTGCAGACTGTGCATGGGGAGACTGCAACCTCTTTCCTCCTTGTTTGGAGAAATGGTTCAATAGTCAGTTCAATACTGTTTGGATTAGAGTGGATGTCAGCCATGGGTATTCTCAAAAACCGGTCACGCTTTGCTGAATCACTGGATTCGACAAACCTTACTGGAAGCATGCATCTCTGATACTGAATCCAGGGTACATCTCACGTTCCTGAATTCATTATGAGGAGAGAGGAAGAAAGACCAGCTTTCTGTCATTGTAGTTGTCAGAAATACAACTTGTTTTACTGTTGTGATGTGGAATGCTTTAAAATACATTACGCAAAACTTTATTTAGCATTCAATTACATTTACATTTGAGTCATTTAGCAGATCCTCTTATCCAGAGCAACTTACAGTTCGTGCATTCATCTTAAGATAGCTAGGTGGGACAACCACATATCACAGTCAGAGTAAGTACATTTTCCCTCAATAAAGTAGTTATCAGCAAAGCCTGCTCTAGTAAGAAAGAACACAAAAAGTGTGAGTGTATTTTTGTTCCAGGTGGAAAATGGATTTGAATGTTATAATGTTTGCTAGCTATTACTATGTACATACTTCTGTAAAATGTTTTGTATATTTTATGATTTTTTTGTAGATTTGTGTACAGATTGTAGCTTCACTTCACTATTTACGTTTTTGAACTGTGAACCCAAATGACCTTTGCTTGATTTAGTATGCAGTTGAATAATCCAGTGGAGTTGGAATAGGAGACAAACCCAATGAATGCCTTCACGTTGAACTTTAAATTTGACTCTCCAACAACCACTTTATAGGTAACCTATAACATCACAATCTAAACTAAAGCTGAACAACATTTAAATATTACATCAATTGATCATTGACAGGAGCATTTCAGGGAACCGGAAGGCAAACGTTGCCTTCCTCAACAAAGCAGGGCATCATGGGACAAAGAGAGAGAGAGAGAGAATATTAATGGACATGAGAGCAGGCTTTACAGCTTTTTAAATCCCTCAGCCTAATGGACTGTATTGACCACATGAATAAAACAGGATGTGTTTCTAATGTCCCTCTTTGCAGTGCATTAGGCCTCACAGGCCGAACCCACTGGGCACAGCATGTCATTTCAACGTGGAAATGTGAAGATTTTTGGTTGAGGCGTTGATCAATGAGATTTCAACCTTTATTCACCCACTCAAAAAGACAGCCATAAGTCTGTTGAATTCCCAATCTGTTATCACTATGCTTTTAACCATTTAAAAGCACACCAAGTTCAAATGGGAATACAATGTCAGATATTTCATATTTATGCAACAACTTAATACAGTATGTTATCACTGTGCTTCATCTAATATCGCAACCAAATGACCAGGGCCCAGTTTCCCAAAAGCATCTTAAGGCTATGTTCATTGTTAGAACCATCGTAGGAGCATTGTTATCTCTCCAAGCTGTTTCCCAAAACCATCGTTACTAAAGTTGCTCTTGAAAACACTCGTTATTTAACAACTGCCTCATACCACTCCTAGAACAGTGAAGTACGTTTTTTGCCCTTCCACGTCACTTTATACAGAAAAGATCTCTGCTAAACACAAAATCAAGATGTTTATCTGTCTTTCTGTGACCACCAATAACTTCCGAATGAATGTCACAAGTGACTAAAACTACAAAGTTGCCCATTTCATTGCTTAACAAGCGAAGGATATAAAGACACCTCAAATCAAAACCGGAAGGACTGTATTTAAAGATAAATACAGTAAAGACTACATAAAACTATATATTTGAATGATATTGAAATCAATTTCATGTTAATTAATTTGAGTTTTACTAATCTATTTGTACGATACTCTCTGTAATTTCTGGCTCAATATACACTGCTCAAAAAAATAAAGGGAACACTTAAACAACACAATGTAACTCCAAGTCAATCACACTTCTGTGAAATCAAACTGTCCACTTAGGAAGCAACACTGATTGACAATACATTTCACATGCTGTTGTGCAAATGGAATAGACAAAAGGTGGGAATTATAGGCAATTAGCAAGACACCCCCAATAAAGGAGTGGTTCTGCAGGTGGTGACCACAGACTACTTCTCAGTTCCTATGCTACCTGGCTGATGTTTTGGTCACTTTTGAATGCTGGCGGTGCTCTCACTCTAGTGGTAGCATGAGACGGAGTCTACAACCCACACAAGTGGCTCAGGTAGTGCAGTTCATCCAGGATGGCACATCAATGCGAGCTGTGGCAAAAAGGTTTGCTGTGTCTGTCAGCCTAGTGTCCAGAGCATGGAGGCGCTACCAGGAGACAGGCCAGTACATCAGGAGACGTGGAGGAGGCCGTAGGAGGGCAACAACCCAGCAGCAGGACCGCTACCTCCGCCTTTGTGCAAGGAAGAGCACTGCCAGAGCCCTGCAAAATGACCTCCAGCAGGACACTTTTGGGCCTGCTCATATTTTTTGGGGGTGTGTTAGAATAGCATTTATGTATTTGTATATAGTTATTTCCTTCAAAATGTATCACTGTACCAATTCGGCCACTTGGGTACATTTGGGTACATTTGTGTGGGACACCTGGGTGACTTCATGCTCAATAACATGTAGCTCGCTCATTTTTGAAGTTATCTGTCTAAAACTTTGCTCAGCTATTGTTGCCATCTTATGTTCTTTATTCAAATCATCCTATCTGTATGTTTGGCTGTTCTTGGTCATTTGAAAGATGATGCAGCAACAATAAAAATCAGAAAACGTATGTTTATTTCCTTGTATTTTCTTCTACCAGATCTATTGTATTTAATTCTCCTACTATCAATTGACATTTCCACAAAATTCAGAGTGTTTCCTTTCAAATTATACCAAGAATATGCATATCCTTGCTTCTGTGCCTGAGCTACAGGCAGTTAGATTAGGGTATGTCTTTAGGCGGGAGAATTGAGAAGAAGGAGGAGTACCCCAAAGATATTAAAAATAACCTGAGGATTAATTATAAAAAACATTTGACATGTTCCTAGACAATTACGGATACTTTTTGGAATTTGTGTCGAACGGAACAAGGCTTTGGATTTCTGAACATAACGCGCAACCCAAATTGTCACGGCAGCCTTCCCTCTCTTCACTAAAAGAGGGGGTGAAACAGGGATAGGACCAACACGCAGCGTAGCCAGTGCTCAACATGTTTAATTAAACAAAAAACTAGGAACACTTACAACGAAAAAAAAATAACAAAGTGTGGCAAACCGAAACAGTCCTATCTGGTGCAGAACATAAACACAGAGACAGGAAACAACCACCCACAATCCCCAACACAAAACAAGCCACCTATATATGATTCTCAATCAGGGACAACAATTGACAGCTGTCTCTGATTGAGAACCATATTAGGCTGGACACAGAAACAGACAAACTAGACACACAACATAGAATTCCCACCCAGCTCACGTCCTGACCAACACTAAACAAGCAAAACACATAAGAACTATGGTCAGGACGTGACACAAATTGTGTTTTTTTGTTATAAAAGTAATATTTATCGAACAAAAAGAACATTTGTGTAACTGGGAGTCTCGTGAGTGCAAACATCCGAAGGTTATCAAAGGTAAGTGATTAATTTTATTGCTTTTCTAACTTTCGTGACCAAGCTAATATAAGGCTAACTGTTCTAGCATTGATTGATACACTCACAAAAGTTTAGATTGCTTTCGTTGCAAAGCAAATTTTCTAAATCTGACACAATAGGTGGATTAACAACAAGCTAAGCTGTGTTTTGGTATATTTCACTTGTGAATGCATGATTATAAATATTTTTAGTAATATTTTGCGCCCTGCAATTCAGCGGTTGTTTAGGAACATTATCCCGTAAAAGGGATCCGAAACGCAGAGAAGTTAACAAACTATAGTTTGGCAAGTCGGTTAGGACATCTACTTTGTGCATGACAAGTAATTTTTCCAACAATTGTTTACAGACAGATTCTTTCACTTATAAAACACTGCATCACAATTACAGTGGGTCAGAAGTTTACATACACTAAGTTGACTGTGCCTTTAAACAGCTTGGAAAATTCCAGAAAATTATGTCATGGCTTTAGAAGCTTCTGATAGGCTAATTGACATCATTTCAGTCAATTGGAGGTGTACCTGTGGATGTATTGCAAGGCCTACCTTCAAACTCAGTTCCTCTTTGCTTGACATCATTGGAAAATCAAAATATATCAGCCAAGACCTCAGAAAAAAAAATGTGTAGACCTCCACATGTCTGGATCATCCTTGGGAGCAATTTCCATATGACTGAAGGTACCACGTTCATCTGTACAAACAATAGTATGCAAGTATAAACACCATGGGACCACGCAGCCGTCATACCGCTCAGGAAGGAGACGCATTCTGTCTCCTAGAGATGAACATACTTTGGTGCGAAAGCGCAAATCAATCACAGAACAACAGCAAAGGACCTTGTGTAGATGCTGGAGGAAACAGGTACACAAATATCTATATCCATAGTAAAACAAGTCCTATTTCGACATAGCCTGAAAGGCCGCTCAGCAAGGAAGAAGCCACTGCTCCAAAACCGCCATAAAAAAGACAGACTACGTTTTGCAACTGCACATGGGGACAAAGATCGTACTTTTTGGAGAAATGTCATATGGTCTGATGAAACAAAAATAGAACTGTTTGGCCATATTGACCATCATTATGTTTGGAGGAAAAAGGGGGACGCTTGCAAGCCGAAGAAAACCATCACAACCGTGAAGCACAGGGGTGGCAACATCATGTTGTGGGGGGTGCTTTGCTGCAGGAGGGACTGGTGCACTTCGCAAAATAGGTGGCATCATGAGCGAGGAAAATTAGGTGGATATATTGAAGCAACATCTCAAGACATCAGTCAGGAAGTTAAAGCTCGGTCGCAAATGGGTCTTCCAAATGGACAATGACCCCAAGCATAGTTCCAAAGTTGTGGCAAAATGGCTGTAGGACAACAAAGTAAGTCAAGGTATTGGAGTGGCCATCACAAAGCCCTGACCTCAATCCTATAGAAAATGTGTGGGCAGAACTGAAAAAGTGTGTGCGAGCAAGGAGGCCTACAAACCTGGATCAGTTACACCAGCTTTGTCAGGAGGAATGGGCCAAAATTCACCCAACTTATTGTGGGAAGTTTGTGGAAGGCTACCCGACACGTTTGGCTCAAGTTAAACAATTTAAAGGCAATGCTACCAAATACTAATTGAGTATATGTAAACTTCTGACCCACTGGGAATGTGATGAAAGAAATAAAAGCTGAAATAAATAATTCTTACTACTATTATTCTGACATTTCACATTTTTAAAATAAACTGGTGATCCTAACTGTTTTAAGACAGGGAATTTTTACTAGGATTAAATGCCAGGAATTGTGAAAAACTGAGTTTAAACGTATTTGGCTAAGGTGTATGTAAACTTCCGACTTCAACTGTATGTGTATGTGACCAATAACATTTGATTTGATTTCTGGAATTATCCTATCCTTGAGCATTGAATATCTACTGTGTGAACTCTGTCAGTGAGTTGCTGAGGTTTGAGGGGGAAACTGAAATGAAGAGCATTTGAACATTTCACAAAGGGAAGCATCTGGATGACATCAAAGACTTGTGTGAAGGTTTCACTGATGGAATCTGATCCCAAGTTTTTTCATTGCAATCCACACAACTATTCTTCATCAGTGTAACCAATAGTCCTAGACAGTTGAAGATAGACAACATTTTAAAGAGTTGAACACAATCCAAATCTGTTCACATCTGTTCTCATATCTGTCACATCAACATTTTGAAGGTATTGAATGGATGTGGAAAAAGCAACAGCAAAACGCAAAGCTGGTGAATCCTCATCATGTAGGGCAACATCCATGCACTTGTGAATATAAACTGTGATTGGAAGCTCCTCTGTATCAGCTTATGCTGCGCTTCGGTTTCTATGGCACTAGCTATCTCTCATTATCATGTGTTATGTTTTTTGCTACTGGGTCAATGTCAATCCACTCATAAATACAGATGTGACATATCATTTCTGAGAAGGAGACATCCCTCTTCTTGAAAACCACTTCAATCTTGAGACCCAATTCCAAGATGATGCAGGTTGCATCAGTATGCCATTCATTTATCTTTTGGAACAGATAATTATTATTTGTCCCCCAATTTCATCACCAAGTTGATTGTGTGCTGATTTTTGTGTATGTGTTTTTGAAAGTGTTTTTGAATGCAATGGATTAATGGAACAAACGACCCAACATTGACTAGAATTCCTGGAGAAATGCAATTTCTTTTAGAAAAGGTAGCGTGTTTTCATGGCATAGAAAGTCCAGGGATGAGGTTATGGTGAAAATAAAATAGCACCTTATAATTGAAAACTGTGCTGACAAAAGATTCACCAGAAAATAATGTCATTACCAATGAAGCCACTTAAATGAAATAGACATTTGGGAAAAAAACACAATTTGAAACATCCTTAAATACTCTGTCATTTTGATTAGCCTACTCCAATTAAATATTTGGCCTTTGCAGCACATTCTATGGTTATGAGTATGTCTTTTTTCTTGCTGCACCTTCAGCGCGTCGACAACTCACCAGTTTTGGAGGCATTCACAGGTACTCTCCTTAGTAGCCTTTGATGTTTCTGAGGCAAAGATCCAAGGGAGACAAATACAAACAAGAGTATACACCTTGCGGTGGCGTTGTCGCTACACACCGCACCACCGACTGGCTTTGACATTGTGTCGACCAAACAGCTAGTAGTCATTAGCATGCCATAAGCACTTTGATTGGCTCGGCGTATTCTGGTCTCTTAAGTCTAAGACAAGGTACAGGATAGCACACCATTATCGCACACCTTTACTGCACAAACCAATCGGTGACGGGTTCTTTCTGAGTGCTGCATTCCATGCCTTTTCACCCTTGATCGAGCATCACAGACTAAAGATTTATGGGTTTGCTAATTACATTTTGTAAACCTGGCAGAGCCTCCAGCAGGATTTTGTTTAACTGGAGCTGAATTCATTATTGTCTAGAGGTGGCGTTCGGGGCCTATAAACATCACCCCCTAATTAAAAAGAATAATGGAGACAGCATTATATCTAAGGCCATCAGCATCCTGCTTACCTGTCAGGAAAAGAAAAGTTCATGTCAAACGCTATTCAGCCCTATGACTAAGACATGTACATGTTTTACATTACAGTCATGTTGGACAGGATAAGAGCCGAAATTATCTACACACAAAAAACTGATGAAAAACAATTACAATTTAAAATAGCTTTAATTCAGAGGGTAGTTTGATTAACCTAACCCCATGCTGTACGTTAGAACAAATTGCTTTGCTGCAGTAGGATTGTCAGTTGGTTTACATAGCCACTGTGCAGTGGTGTAAAGCACTTAAGTAAAAAATACTTTAAAGTACCACTTAAGTCGTTTTTTGGGGTATCAAATTAAAATCAAATCAAATTGTATTTGTCATATGCGCCGAATAAAACAGGTGTAGGTAGACCTTACAGTGAAATGCTTACTTACAAGCCCTTAACCAACAATGCAGTTTTAAGAAAATACAAAAAAAGCAATAGATAAGAATAACAAATAATTAAAGAGCAGCAGTAAATAACAATAGCGGGGCTATATACAGGGGGTACCGGTACAGAGTTAATGTGCGGGTGTACCGGTGTCGAGGTAATTGAGGTAATATGTACATGGAGGTAGAGTTATTAAAGTGACTATGCATAGATAATAACAGAGAGAAGCAGCAGTGTAGAAGAGGGGGGGGGACAATGCAAATAGTTTGGGTAGCCATTTGATTAGATGTTCAGGAGTCTTATGGCTTGGGGGGTAGAAGCTGTTTAGAAACCTCTTGGACATTGATATGGCGCTCCGGTACCACTTGCCGTGCGGTAGCAGAGAGAACAATCTATGACTAGGGTGACTGGAGTTTAGGGCCTTCCTCTGACACTGCCTGGTATAGAGGTCCTGGATGGCAGAAAGCTTGGCCCCGGTGATGTACTGGGCCGTACGCACTACCCTCTGTAGTGACTTGCGGTCGGATGCTCTGTACTTTACTTTACTATTTATATTTTTGACTACTTTTACTTCACTACATTCCTTAAAAATATATTGTACTTTTTACTCCATACATTTTCCCTGACACCCAAAGGTACTCGTTACATTTTGAATGCTTAGCAGGACAGGAAAACAGTTCAATTCACGCACGTATCAACCGAACATCCCTGGTCATCCCTACTGCCTCTGATCTGGCAGACTCACTAAACTGACATGCTTTGTTTGTAAATTATGTCTGAGTGTTGAACGCCCCTGGCTTTCTGTAAACTAGAAAAACAAGAAAATGATGCCATCTGGTTTGCTTAATATAAGGAATTTGAAATTATTTATACTTTTACTTTTGATACTTAAGTATATTTTAAACCAAATACTTTTAGACTTTTACTGAAGTAGAATTTTACTGGGTGACTTTTACTTTAACTTGAGTAATTTTCTATTAAGGTATCTTGTCACGTTCCTGACCTATTTCTGTTAGTTTGTTGTATGTGTTAGTTGGTCAGGATGTGAGTTTGGGTGGGCATTCTATGTTTTCTGTTTCTATGTTGGTTTAAGGGTTGCCTGGTATGACTCTTAATTAGAGGCAGGTGTTTGGCGTTTTTCCTCTAATTGAGAGTCATATTTAGGTAGGTTGTTTCACAGTGTTCGTTGTGGGTGGTTGTCTCCTGTGTCATTGTATGTTACGCCACACGGGACTGTTTCTCGGTTTGTTTGTACGGTCGGCATTTTGTGTAGTCTATTTTCCCTGTTCGTGCGTTCTTCGTGTTTTATGTAAGTTCGTAGTCCAGGTCTGTCTACTCCGTTTGTTGTTTTGTTAGTTATAGTGAAGTTCATGTTTTTTCGTCTTGTCTTTAAATAAATTATGTGTTCACAACCCGCTGCGCCTTGGTTCCATCACTACTCCTCCTTTTCGGTTGAAGAGGAGGAGGACTACCGTTACAGAACCACCCACCAACAATCCAGAACCAAGCAGCGCAAGTTTGAGCAGCGGCCAAGAAATCAGGACTCATGGACTTGGGAAGAAGTATTGGAGGGAAAAGGACACTGGGCGCACATTGGGGAATATCGCCGCACTCGTGAGGAGATGGAGGCAGCGAGAGCCCAACAGCGGTGGTATGAGGAGGCAGCTAGGACACGTGGCTGGAAACCGGAGAATGAAGCTCGAGACCGGATTTATGAAGGTATGCGGCTAGCAAGGAAGCCCGATAAGAAACCCCAAAAATTTCTTGGGGGGGGGGGGGGGGGCAAGAGGTAGTGGGCCAAGGGCAGGTAGGAGACCTGCGCCCACTTCCCAGGCTAACCGTGGAGAGCGGGAGTACGGGCAGACACAGTGTTACGCAGTAGAGCGCACGGTGTCTCCTGTACGTGTGCATAGCCCAGTGCGGGTTATTCCACCTCCCCGCACTGGTAGGGCTAGATTGAGCCAATTACCATGAAGCCGGCTCTACATATCTGGCCACCAGTACGTCTCCTTGGGCCGGCTTACATGGCACCAGCCTTACGCATGGTGTCCCCGGTTCGCCTACATAGCCCGGTGCGGGTTATTTCAAATCCCTGCACTGGTCAGGCGACGGGGAGCATTCAGCCAGGTAAGGTTGGGCAGGCTCAGTGTTCAAGGGAGCCAATACGCCTGCACGGTCCGGTATATCCGGCGCCACCTTCCCGCCCCAGCCCAGTTCCACCAGTGCCTACACCACGCACCAGGCTTCCAGTGCGTTTCCATAGCCCTGTTCCTCCTCCACGCACTATCTCTATGGTGCGTGTCTCCAGTCCGGTGCGTCCAGTTCCGGCACCACGCACTAAGCCACCTGTGCATCTCCAGAGCCCTGTACACACTGTTCCTTCTCCCCGTACTCGTCCTGATGTGCGTGCACTCAGCCCGGTGCCACCAGTGCCGGTACCACGCACCAGGCATATAGTATGCTTTGAGAGTCCAGTGTGCCCTGTCCCTGCTCCCCGCACTAGGCTTGAAGTGCGTGTCTCCAGTCCGGTGCCTCCAGTTCCGGCACCACGCACCAGGCCTACAGTGCGTCTCAGCCGGCCAGAGTCTGCCGTCTGCCCAACGGCGCCTGAACTGTCCGTCTGCCAAGCGCCGCATGAACTGCCCGTCTGCCATGAGCCTACAGAGCCTTCCGCCAGACAGGAGCAGCCAAAGCCTTCCGCCAGACAGGATCAGTCTGAGCCATCCGTCTCCGCAGCGCCATCTGAGCCATCCGTCTCCGCAGCGCCATCTGAGCCATCCGTCTCCGCAGCGCCATCTGAGCCATCCGTCTCCTCAGCGCCATCTGAGCCATCCGTCTCCTCAGCGCCATCTGAGCCATCCGTCTCCCCAGCGCCATCTGAGCCGTCCGTCTGTCCCGAGCCGTTAGAGCCGTTAGTCAGTCAGGAGCCGCTAGAGCCATTCGTCAGTCAGGATCCGCCAGAGCCGCCAACCAGACAGGATCCGCCAGAGCCGCCAACCAGACAGGATCCGCCAGGGCCGCCAACCAGACAGGATCCGCCAGGGCCGCCAACCAGACAGGATCCGCCAGGGCCGCCAACCAGACAGGATCCGCCAGAGCCGTCAGCCAGCCATGAGCGTCCAGAGCCGTCAGCCAGCCATGAGCGTCCAGAGCCGTCAGCCAGCCATGAGCGTCCAGAGCCGTCAGCCAGCCATGAGGGTCCAGAGCCGTCAGCCAGCCATGAGCGTCCAGAGCGGTCAGCCAGCCATGAGCGTCCAGAGCCGTCAGCCAGCCATGAGCGTCCAGAGCCGTCAGCCAGCCATGAGGGTCCAGAGCCGTCAGCCAGCCATGAGGGTCCAGAGCCGTCAGCCAGCCATGAGCGTCCAGCGCCGTCAGTCAGCCATGAGCGTCCAGAGCTGCCTTTCAGTCCGGAGTTGCCCCTCTATCCTGAGCTATCCCTCTGTCCTGAGCTATCCCTCTGTCCTGAGCTATCCCTCTGTCCTGAGCTATCCCTCTGTCCTGAGCTATCCCTCTGTCCTGAGCTATCCCTCTGTCCTGAGCTATCCCTCTGTCCTGAGCTATCCCTCTATCCCGGTGCTGCCCCTTGTCTCGATGTTACCCAAAAGATTAAGGGGGTGTAATATGAGGGTGGTCATTTGTAGGGGGAGATGTAAGCTGGGATTGACTATGGTGGGGTGGGGACCTCGTCCTGAGCCTGAGCCACCACCGTGGTCAGATGCCCACCCAGACCCTCCCCTAAACTTTGTGCTGGTGCGCCCGGAGTTCGCACCTTAAGGGGGGGGTTATGTCCCGTTCCTGACCTATTTCTGTTAGTTTGTTGTATGTGTTAGTTGGTCAGGACGTGAGTTTGGGTGGGCATTCTATGTTTTCTGTTTCTATGTTGGTTTAAGGGTTGCCTGGTATGACTCTTAATTAGAGGCAGGTGTTTGGCGTTTTTCCTCTAATTGAGAGTCATATTTAGGTAGGTTGTTTCACAGTGTTCGTTGTGGGTGGTTGTCTCCTGTGTCATTGTATGTTACGCCACACGGGACTGTTTCTCGGTTTGTTTGTACGGTCGACATTTTGTGTAGTCTATTTTCCCTGTTCGTGCGTTCTTCGTGTTTTATGTAAGTTCGTTGTCCAGGTCTGTCTACTCCGTTTGTTGTTTTGTTAGTTATAGTGAAGTTCTTGTTTTTTCGTCTTGTCTTTAAATAAATTATGTGTTCACAACCCGCTGCGCCTTGGTTCCATCCCTACTCCTCCTTTTCGGTTGAAGAGGAGGAGGACTACCGTTACATATCTTTACTTTTACTCAAGTATGACAGCTGGGTACTTTTTCCACCACTGCCACTGTGCAGGTCAGTCATAAGCAATTGAAGATTTAATTGCCCTCAAAATAACTGTACCCCAAACACAATGATGTACAGTGCTTTCAGAATGTATTCACATCCATTGACGCTTTCCACATTTTGTTGTGTAACAGCCTGAATGTAATATTTATTAAATGTATATTTTATATCACTGGCCTACACACACTACCTCATGTCAAAGTGGAATTAGGTTTTTAGAAATGCTTACAAATTAATTAAAAAGAAAAGCTGAACTATCTTCAGTCAATAATTATTCAACCCCTTTGTTATAGCAAGCCTAAATAAGTTCATGAGTAAAAATGTGCATGGACTCACTCTGTATGCAAAAATAGTGTTAAAAGATTTTTGAATGACTACCTCATCTCTGTACCCCACACATACAGATAATTGTAAGGTCCTTCAGTCGAGCCATACATTTCAAACACAGATTCAACCACAAATACCAGGAAGGTTTTCTAATGCCTCGCAAAGAATGGCACCTATTGTAAAACATTGTAGTTACTCCACAATACTAACATAAATGACAGCGTGAAAAGAAGGAAGCTTGTACAAAATACAAATATTCCAAAACATGCATCCTGTTTGCAATAAGGCACTAAATTAAAAGTGCAAAACAATGTGACAAAGAAATTTAC
The DNA here is from genome assembly GCF_029448725.1 of Salvelinus fontinalis. Taxonomy (NCBI): domain Eukaryota; kingdom Metazoa; phylum Chordata; class Actinopteri; order Salmoniformes; family Salmonidae; genus Salvelinus; species Salvelinus fontinalis. Next base: position 36,722,263 of record NC_074674.1, on the reverse strand, counting down.
TTTTCATCCTGAATGCAAAGCGTTATATTTGGGGCAAATACAGCACAACACACCACTGAGTATCACTCTTCATATTTTCAAGCATGGTGGTGGCTGCATAATGTTATGGGTATGCTTGTCATTGGCAAAGACTAGGGAGTTTTTTATGATAAAAAGAAACAGAATAGAGCTAAGCACAGGCAAAGTCCTAGAGGAAAACGTGGTTCAGTCTGCTTTCCAACAGACACTGGGAGACAAATTCACCTTTCAGCAGGACAATAACCTAAAACACAATGCCAAATATACGCTGGCGTTGCTTACCAAGATGACATTGAATGTTCCTGAGTTCCCTAGTTAAAGTTTTGACTTATTGGCTTTAAAATCAATGGCAAGACTTGAAAATGGCTGTGTGGCAATGATTAACAACCAACTTGACAGAGTATGAAGAATTAAACAAATAATAATGTGCAAATATTGTACAATCCAGGTGTACAAAGCTCTTAGAGACTTACCCAGCCAGCGCACACTGGCTGTAAACACCCCCTCACGTGGCATCTCCACCTCAATATTACACCTCTACAAGACTTCTTCGCCTTTGTTCCCTGACAGTCTCTGCGTAGTTGTGTTGAAAGCCTTTGTTTTTCTTTGACACAAAATTGTGTATTTTGGGGTTTATTTTTCCGTAATGGAATTTGAATTACTGTACTTTTAATGATGATTTTCATAATGTAATGTAGTATTGACATCCCGTAAGAATGAAACCTACTGTAACAATTCCATAGCAACCATGTCAACTGACTTAATGCAGTGAAATGAATAAGGAATAATCTTGAAACAATTGTTTGCTTTTCATTAAATTTGCTGAAATTGTAAAACACAATAAATGTTATTGCAGGACAGTGACAGTGGAAATCATATTATTCATAGCTCTCAAGGGCAAATAAGAGTAAAGTTATTTCACTGAAAAGCAAAACAAATATAGTATCATTCCTCCAGAGACGAGAGGGGGAATGCAAAGCTCTGGTGGAAGTAGATCAAAGAATGAGCGGATAAAAGAGTCCTGGCATTTTAAAATGTGACTGGAGACGCCACAATCAATGGAGGGTGAGAAAATCAGTCAGTCGGTCTGGGAAATGCTCTCTCATCTCGACTCTGTCAGAGCTGAGATGATGCATAAATAATATGTGACTCACCACCTGGATTCGGTCTTATGTAGCAAAATTTGAAATTGTGTTTTTTACATTGGATAAAAGGAGAGACTCATAGCTACAACATGGTTTATCATACACTGCATTTTTGAGGAACAGTGGGAAAGTAATTCTCCTTTGAAAGTTGATAAACTTTCTCACTTTTGAGAAAATGGCCTTTGAATGTTTTGGTATTGTCACGATCGTTAGAAAAACTGGACCAAAGCGCAGCGTGATCTGGGTTCCACATATTTTATTTCTAGGTAAATACAATAAATCTCAAAACAAAACGTGGAGCTAACAATAGTGCTAACTGGCATCTATCCATAGATCCCACAAAGATCAAGATCCCACAAAGTACAAAGGGGGAGTGGCTGCCTAAATATGATCCCCAATCAGAGACAACGATGAACAGCTGCCTCTGTTTGTGAACCATGCCAGGCCAACATAGATGTATAAATCACCTAGATAACCCACCCTAGTCGCACCGACTTAACCAACATAGAGAATAAAAATCTCTCTATGGTCAGGGCTTGACAGGTATCTAGTGAAGAGCTCTTCTTTGTCTACACCCATTCAGTTTCGTTCACACCCTCTTAAGCTTTAGCCCCACCCATCTAGTCTTCACTTGCGGAGCATTCAGAGCGCACACTTGACGCTCTGCCAATGATTTGTTTACGGAAAACATGAGAACAGCCTAACCAGCTCATCTGGCAACAATTTCACTACGCTTTTTTGCAGATGTTTACTGACACCGGCCATATTCAACGGGTCTTGTACACTTTAACTTAAGACATGTACCTAGCTAGCTGCAGTTGAAGTCGGAAGTTTACATACACTGAGGTTGGTGTCATTAAAACTTGTTTTTTAACCACTCCACAAATTTCTTAACAAACTATAGTTTTGGCAAGTCGGTTAGGACATCTACTTTGTGCATGACACAAGTAAATTTTCCAACAATTGTTTACAGACAGATCATTTCACTTATAAAACACTGTATCACAATTCCAGTGGGTCAGAAGTTTACACACACTAAGTTGCCTGTGCCTATAAACAGCTTGGAAAATTCCAGAAAATTATGTCATGGCTTTAGAAGCTTTTGATAGGTTAATTGACATAATTTGAGTCAATTGAAGGTGTACCTGTGGATGTATTTCAAGGCCTACCTTCAAACTCAGTGCCTCTTTGCTTGACATCATGGGAAAATCAAAATATATCAGCCAAGACCTCCACAAGTCTGGATCATCCTTTGGAGCAATTTCCAAATGCCTGAAGGTACCACGTTCATCTGTACAAACAATAGTACGCAAGTATAAACACAATGGGACCACGTAGCTGTCATACGGCTCAGGAAGGAGACGCATTCTGTCTCCTAGAGATGAACGTGCGAAAAGTGCAGATCATTCCCAGAACAACAGCAAAGGACCTTGTGAAGATGCTGGAAAAAACAGGTACAAAAGTATCTATATCCACAGTAAAACGAGTCCTATATCGACATTGCTCCAAAACCGCCATAAAAAAGCCAGACTATGGTTTGCAACTGCACATGGGGACAAAGATCATACTATTTGGAGATATGTCCTCTCGTCTGATGAAACAAAAATAGAACTGTTTGGCCATATTGACCATCATTATGTTTGGAGGAAAACGGTGGAGGCTTGCAAGCCGAAGAACACCATCACAACCGTGAAGCACGGGGGTGGCATCATCATGTTGTGGGGATGCGTTGCTGCAGGAGGGACTGGTGCACTTCACAAAATAGATGGCATAATGAGGAAGGAAAATTAGGTGGATATATTGAAGCAACATCTCAAGACATCAGTCAGGAAGTTAAATTTTGGTCGCAAATGGGTCATCCAAATGGACAATGACCCCAAGCATACTTCCAAAGTTGTGGCAAAATGGCTTAAGGATAACAAAGTCAAGGTATTGGAGTGGCCATCACAAAGCCCTGACCTCAATACTAAAGAAAATGTGTGGGCAGAACTGAAAAAGCGTGTGCGAGCAAGGAGGCCTACAAACCTGACCCAGTTACACCAGCACTGCCAGGAGGAATGGGCCAAAATCACCCAACTTATTGTGGGAAGGTTACCCGAAAAGTTTGACCCAAGTTAAACAATTTAAAGGCAATGCTAACAAATACTAATTGAGTGTATATTAACTTCTGATCGACTTGGAATGTGATTAATGAAATAAAAGATGAAATACATTATTCTCGCTACTATTATTCTGACATTTTACATTCTTAAAATAAAGTGGTGTTCCTAACTGACGTAAGACAGGGAATTTTTACTAGGATTAAAAGTCAGGAATTGTGAAAAATGTAGATGTATTTGGCTAACGTGTATGTAAACTTCCGACTTTAACTGTAGGTAAACGATAAACCTAGCTAGGTAAACAACGTGTAAGATCGCACACGTCACGTAACATTAGCTAACAAGCCAGTCAGCTAATGTTAGCTAGTTAAACAGCAATGAATACAGCGCCAAATGCCGTTACTACCCTGCATGAATATGCAGGTAGCTAACCAACCAGGTTTAATGTTAGCTTGCTAACATTAGGCTCTAACTAGAAAAGCAAACGGCTCTGGGATACGAATAATAACGTAAGCTTGGGAGCCAGCTAGCTAACGTTAGCTAGCTAGCTAACAGTACACTTTAACTTGAAATTAAACCACTTTCTGTCAATTTGAAAAGGTGTAATAACTGAAAATGTAGCTAGCTAACGCTAGACTATCTTACCTGTATATATCATCATGCATGATAGACGCGTCTCCCTGTCATGAATGCCATTCCACGTTTGCCCTTAGTTAACTATCATACTCTAATTCCACAGATTTCAAAACTTGATCCTCTAGAAAGTGGAGAGCAACACATACATGTATATGCAGCTCCACTACACAATACATTCATAAAAATATCGCATTCGACAGGATTACCAACACAGACTGACCAGCTCAAATAGACAGAGGCCTTCTATATGGAAGACCAATCTGAACTCCTCTCTTGGCATGTGCAGCCCACTCATTATCTCAGCAAATCATGTCTAGTGGGAAGGTTGCTGTCGGTTTCTGTGGCTTAACTTCTCTGCGCTACGGATCCCTTTTACGGGATCATTTTCCTAAACAACCGCTGAATTGCAGGGCGCAAAATATTACTATTAAATATTTATAATCATGCAATCACACGTGAAATATACCAAAACACAGCTTAGCTTGTTGTTAATCCACCTATCGTGTCAGATTTTGAAAATATGCTTTACAGAGAAAGAAATCCGAGCTTTTGTGAGTGTATCAATCAATGCTAGATCAGCTAGCCCCAAATTAGCATGGTCATGAAAGTCAGAAAAGCAATAAAATTAATCGCTTACCTTTGATAATCTTCGGATGTTTGCACTCACGAGACTCCCAGTTACACAACAAATGTTCTTTTTGTTCGATAAATATTACTTTTATAACAAAAAAACGCCATTTGGGTTGCGCGTTATGTTCAGAAAACCAAAGCCTCGTTCCATTCGACGAAAAATCCAAAAAGTATCCGTAATGGTCGTAGAAACATGTCAAATGTTTTTTATAATCAATCCTCAGGTTGTTTTTAACCTGTTGGGGATGGGGGCGCTGTTTAGACTATTTATGCTAATTTGGCTAATTTTTGAAACGGCTTCCCACAAAATCCTTGATCGTACAATATGCATATTATTATTATTATTGGATAGAAAACAGTCTATAGTTTCTATAGGAGTTGAAATTTTGTCTCTAAGTGGAACAGAGCCCATTCTACAGCAATTTCCCTGACATGGATTCAGATTTCAGAAATGTTGGCCACTGTTCTGAAGTCAGTTAAAACGGCACTGATTTTGCTATGACTATACGGACACTTCTTACGTCTTCCCCTGGATGCCTTTACGTGATGACGATTCCAATGGGGTCGATTGCGCGTTCACAGGCACTACAAATGAAAAAACCCTGTAGCTAGCAAGTCTTTTCTTGCTGCGTAACGCGCGTGGAGGACACCGACCCTCTCCTGTTCCAAGCGTTAGTTTAGCCTGTTATATTTCTCCGGTCATCTTTTCACTCGTTATAGGAGTTAAAAACATCATAAGGTAGTTAATTTAAAGCGTTTTATAGCAATTTATATCCGTTTAGTGCGATTTTGGGACATTTATTTCTTTAACGCTGTGAATAGGTGGGCACGCTTTCAGTTCATCCCGAACGCAGTTGGCATTTTCACATGGCAAGAGGACAGCTTTCCACCAAAAGACGATTCCTCCCAAGAAAGGATCCTTTGCCCAAGATACTGATGGAAGAACAGCTCAAGGTAGGACATTTTTATTATGATAAATCGTGTTTCTGTCTAAACATTTTAGTGGCTTAGGACGCCATGTTTTTTGACGTAGCTTCGCTTGGCGCAAACTGTATTGAAAAGTAAGGATAAATTAAAAAATGTAATAACGCAATTGTATTAAGAATTAAATTGTCTATCAATCCCTGTCCACCCTATATTTTTTAGTCACGTTTATGAGTATTTATGTATAAGAGTAGATCACTGTCTAAGTGGCGCAAGGACTTTTTCTTTACCAGCTTGTCTACATTTCACATTGTCTAACCATGATTTTGGTGGCTAAATATAAACATTTTCGATCAAACTGTATATGCATGTTGTAATGTGATGTTACAGGAGTGTCATCGGAAGAATTCTGAGAAGGTTAGTGAAAAAATTTATATCTTTTGGCGATGTTGACTTTTATCGCTCACTTTGGCTAGAATCAATGCTGGGCTGCTAATTGCTATGTGCTAAGCTAATATAACGATTTATTGTGTTTTCGCTATAAGACACTTAGAAAATCTGAAATATTGTCTGTATTCATAGGATCTGTGTCTTTCGATTCGTGTATGCTGTGTATTTTTACGAAATGTTTGATGATTAGTAAGTAGGTAAACACGTTGCTCTAAGTAGTTTTTCTATTCCATTTGTGACGGTGGGTGCAATTGTAACCTATGCCATCTACCTGAAATATGCACTTTTTTCTAACAAAACCTATCCCATACCATAAATATGTTATCAGACTGTCATCTGATGAGTTTTTTTGTTGGTTAGGGGCTATAAATATCTTAGTTTAGTCGAATTGGTTATGGCTACTGGTGTTGGTGGACAAATAAAAGATGGTGGATTATGCTAATGTGTTTTTAGGTAATAGATGTACATCTTTACATATTGTGTCTTCCCTGTAAAACATTTTAAAAATCGGACAAGTTGACTGGATTTACAAGATATGTGTCTTTCATTAGCTGTATTGGACTTTAATGTGTGAAAGTTAAATATTTTAAAAAAATATTTTTTTTGAATTTCGCGGCACTGGTTTTTCAGTGGGGGGGGGGGGGGGGTGTGCCGCTAGCGCCACGCTGATCCTAGACAGGTTTAATAAACATAATCGATAATATTTCAACCGGACAGTAACCTATTCAATAAGAGAGAAAAAGAAAATGGAGAGCTACCCTCTCGCGCGCAGGAACTAATCAGAGGACACCTGACTACTTTTGAAAAATCTCGCTCATTTTTCAAAATAAAAGCCTGAAACTATGTCTAAAGCCTGGTCGCAGCCTGAGGAAGCCATTGGAAAAGGAATCTGGTTGATACCCCTTTAACCTGTCTAGGATCAGCGTGCCGCTAGCGGCACGCCCCCCCCCCCCCCCACTGAAAAACCAGTGCCGCGAAATTCAAAAAAAATATTTTTTTAAAATATTTAACTTTCACACATTAAAGTCCAATACAGCTAATGAAAGACACAGATCTTATGAATCCAGTCAACATTTCCGATTTTTAAAATGTTTTACAGGGAAGACACAATATGTAAAGATGTACATCTATTACCTAAAAACACATTAGCATATTCCACCATCTTTTATTTGTCCACCAACACCAGTAGCCATCACCAATTCGGCTAAACTAAGATATTTATAGCCTCTAACCAACAAAAAAACTCATTAGATGACAGTCTGATAACATATTTATGGTATGGGATAGGTTTTGTTAGAAAAAAGTGCATATTTCAGGTAGATGGCATAGTTTACAATTGCACCCACCATCACAAATGGACTAGAATAATTACAATGAGCAACGTGTTTACCTAACTACTAATCATCAAACATTTCGTAAAAATACACAGCATACACGAATCGAAAGACACAGATCCTGTGAATACAGACAATATTTCAGATTTTCTAAGTGTCTTACAGCGAAAACACAATAAATCGTTATATTAGCTTAGCACATAGCAATTAGCAGCCCAGCATTGATTCTAGCCAAAGTGAGCGATAAAAGTCAACATCGCCAAAAGATATTAATTTTTTCACTAACCTTCTCAGAATTCTTCCGATGACACTCCTGTAACATCACATTACAACATGCATATACAGTTTGATCGAAAATGTTTATATTTAGCCACCAAAATCATGGTTAGACAATGTGAAATGTAGACAAGCTGGTAAAGAAAACGTCCTTGCGCCACTTAGACAGTGATCTACTCTTATACATAAATACTCATAAACGTGACTAAAAAATATAGGGTGGACAGGGATTGATAGACAATTTAATTCTTAATACAATTGCGTTATTACATTTTTTAATTTATCCTTACTTTTCAATACAGTTTGCGCCAAGCGAAGCTACGTCAAAAAACATGGCGTCCTAAGCCACTAAAATGTTTCGACAGAAACACGATTTATCATAATAAAAATGTCCTACCTTGAGCTGTTCTTCCATCAGTATCTTGGGCAAAGGATCCTTTCTTGGGAGAAATCGTCTTTTGGTGGAAAGCTGTCCTCTTGCCATGTGGAAATGTCAACTACGTTCGGGATGAACTGAAAAGCGTGACCAACTTTTCACATCGTTGCAAAAATAAATGTCCCAAAATCGCACTAAACGGATATAAATTGCTATAAAACGCTTTAAATTAACTACTTTGTGATGTTTGTAACTCCTATAACGAGTGAAAAGATGACCGGAGAAATATAACAGGCTAAACTAACGCTTGGAACAGGAGAGGGTCGGTGTCTTCCACGCGCGTTACGCAGCAAGAAAAGACTTGCTAGCTAAAGGTTTTTTTCATTTGTAGGGCCTGTGAACGAGCAATCGAGCCCGTTGGAATCGTCATCACGTAAAGGCATCCAGGGGAAGACGTAAGAAGTGTCCGTATAGTCATAGCAACGACAGTGCCCGTTTAAATGACTTCAGAAAAGTGGCCAACGTTTCTCAAATCTGACTCCATGTCAGGGAAATTGCTGTAGAATGGGCTCTGTTCCACTTAGAGACAAAATTTCAACTCCTATAGAAACTATAGACTGTTTTCTATCCAATAATAATAATAATATGCATATTGTACGATCAAGGATTTTGTGGGAAGCCGTTTAAAAAATTAGCCACATTAGCATAAATAGTCTAAACAGCGCCCCCATCCCCAACAGGTTAAATGGAAGAAAGACGGGCCTGGAAACACAGATAAAAAAAGGAAAATCACTTCCGGGTTAGATTTTCTCAGGTTTTCGTCTGCAGAATCAGTTTTGTTATACTCACAGACAATATTTTGACAGTTTTGGAAACTTTGGAGTGTTTTCTATCCTAATTTGTAAATGATATGCATATTCTACGATCTGGACCTGAGAAATAGTCAGTTTACCTTGGGAATGTTATTTAAAAAAATAAAAAATCTGACCCCTAGCGTCAAGAGTTAACCAACAAAGCTCGTAATATTTTTTTTTATTTTAAGTTATTATTATTGAAAGTTCACATGTTCGAGAAGACATTTCTGCCAAAAAAACGGCACTCCTTTGAAGTCGTGACTTGCGACATATGCCTTGTTCCCTGAATCGGGTCACATATTGCAGTGAATGCAGTGGGTTGACTGTCTACGTATTACTTAGAGTACGGTATGTCTACTGGAAGCCTCTGTTTCGTTCTAAAAGGAGCTGAGCTATATGTGTATTGTTTTGTTTTCCAAAATGAAAACGACCCCAAGCTGTCAGATAAAAAATATTCTGATCACATCTAGAGAAATGTAAATTATTTATGTTTTTAATTACTCTTTCAAATGAATTTACATCTTTCTGCAATTGATAATTGTACCAGGAATGTGCTGTGCCGATTTTGCTGACGTGGTGAAAGTACAGTATGAGAAAGAACTGTATTGCTGTGAATTGAATATATTTAATTGGAAATTAATAAAGCACCAGGGCTGATTTAAAAGTCATCCATCTAATGCATGATCCCTTTTCCCTGTTGAGATCCTCTCTCTTGCATCATTACAAGCCTTTTGAATAAAGACATTTACTTTCCCTTCACCAATAATATGTGTTGAATTAGCAGAAAATGAGAAAAGTCAGCAGTACGGCACATTCGTCACATGTAATGTATTATGTATGCTAAATAGAGTAGCATAAAATGCCAAGAACCAGTCGGAAGGGCTGGTAACAGATATGTAATTAAAGACTAAAACCAGATAAAACGATCACGCGAATGGTCTTCCTCAATCTCTCTTGGTTTGAAAAGAGATGGTAAATTACTGTGGCTGTCTTTGCTTTTAATGTTGGCTTTGAAGATTATATTTTGGCTTTGCATTCCATGACTGAATCAGTATGAACCTTTCACAAGATGCATTAGCTGCAGATGTGCGTTGCTCTCCTTCAAAGAGAATGAGATTAACAGATAAGTGTGAGTGATTTTTTTCTTGGAACATCTGCACAGGTAGCTAGAAAATGTGTGGGTTGAGGATTGCAGTACATGCAGTTGTTACATTGAAATGTAGTAGTAACATTTCTGATAGAAGATGTTTTGGCATTTCAAATCTGCACCGTGAATGTGTCTCTAGTAAATAAGTACTGTAGCCATGCTAGTGCGTATCACTTTAAAGGATGCAGTAATAGTACACAGAAAACATATTTGAAAATTAACTACTGAAGTTGCCTATTTTCTGAAGTTCTTGAATGAACACTTGAAATGTCTGAGTCATCTATCAGAATTCTGAAAGGGAATCACAGTAGAAGAAACTTTAGCATTCCAACCTGCACCGGCAATTTTGTTTTGGTCCACCAGGGTCCAAGAAATAATTTGACATTTCTGAGCTTCACCTTTCTCCGTGCCTGACACCCCTTGCTTACCTTTCATTTCAAAGCCTCCTGAATCCAGTCCATTGAAATAGCTTTGGTATTTAGGGATGGATTATCTTGAGTGCAAGGAACTCACCTTACTGTTGGCTTGGGAGCCATGTTTAAACCTGCTCCGGGGCTTAGCCGCAAAGCTCCTTTTCCTCAATTAGATTGATTCTGAGGCCTTGCCTCTGCTGGGACACCATTTGTTTCAGATAGATTTCGGATGTACGAGGCAGTGGAGCAAGGTGCGATGGATGTGTGGTCATGCAGACACTCATCTCCCCCATCCCCGGTGGTATAGGTAGACATGGGGAGATGCCCGACCAGGAATTTCTACCCAGTAGAAATAGTCAGCGGTAGACAGGCCATCTGGCATTTCGGTCAAATGCCAGCTGGGCTGGTCCATGTTTAGCCCAGTGAGCCTGTCTAGCTTTGTGTTTTTGGCAAAATTATATATTTTTTGGCTAATAATGGTGGCCTCAAGAAAAAAATGGGCCAGTGTGTTAGACAAATTCCAGGGCCGATTTCTGGTTTCTGTCCGTCCCTGGAAGTAGAAACCAGATATGACACAATGCATCCTGACTGAAGGTTTAATTTTCTGGCACTGTTAGGCTGATTTATTCTGTGAGACTCCACAGTGTCCTCTGTGCTCGTTTCTGTGTGTGGAAGTCAGAGGATTTGTCTGCTGGATGTCAGTCAGTGTGATTACCAAGCGGGGGATTCATGTCAGCCTCCACAAAACCCGTAATTATGACAGAAAAAAAACTGTTTTCTGGGGTTATGTTGAGATTGGACATTGAGAATTAATGGATCAAGGTTGCTGAATGAGTGCTGCAAGATTCCTGGATGGGTGCTGCTAGTCTGCTACTGGAATGCAGCCATTTCAATATCAAATCATTTCTGGGTACAATGAAGTACTATAATAGATTTCCAATAAAATTGTCAAAACTAGAATTTTGCAAGGACTGTCTGGTAGTGGTCTAAGTTGGGAGGGGAAAACTAAAAACTAGCAATAATTGGCAGAAAGGTTTGCAACTCTTTTTGTTATTAGACTATTAACCAATTTACCGCATGTTGACGTCACCATGGAAAACTTAAACTCCCACCCATGCAAACCTGCTGATTAGAAAGTCCTGTGTAGAGAGTATTTTCAACCAGCAACTATCAGGAAATAACACTACTAAAAAAAATCTGAATTTTATAGTGTAAGTTTCATCAGCTGTTATACAATATTCATTTTGACTGCACTGGGCCTTTAAGCACACTTACGTTGGTTTAATGTAGACTGTTGTGGCTGTCATGGATAGATATAACTTAATTAATAATGATATCTCAATCTAAAACAATTATTAGATTAATGTTGACAGACTCTAGATTGGTAATTGTTGTAGTCACATGATGAATATACATCATAACCATTTGGTGTTCTTTCGCTGTTTCAGATTTAGCTCTGTGTCATTTCACATGCCCCTTTCCTCAGAGTTCTTTCAAGCTGCCCCTGTTCAGTGCCGGAACAAATGGGTGGCTGGATGAGCTCACAAAGCCTTGTACAACTTTGAGTGGATTACATTCTCTATCCATGACCCCATGACCCCTCCATATTGGCCCTCCTACTTCCTGTTTGAGACAGGTCCATCCAGAGAGCTCTCTCTGCTGAGGTAGGTTGTTTCTACTGCTGCCAAGGTAACAGATTGGGTTGTTCTTGGCTCTGTCCAATTGGACGAGAGCCCCCGACTTCACACCATCGTTGGACTTCTGGCTTCCTATTGCCTCTTCCGTACGTTCCCGGAACAAAGCGTTTCAAACCAAAGCTGATCTACCCAACAAATGTTTCTGTCTGGGTGCTTTGTTCAAAATGTATTATTTCAGCAATCCATTTTCTGCAGGTCTGCTTTCATTTTTCAACATTTTTCAAGAGTACCACTTGTGTATCTCTCTTTGTCTCTGTTTCTGCTGCCAGTTATACAATTCCTACTGTGATGGTGTTTGTGTCATCTTTTCTAATCAAGCATTAAGTCGTTTTAAAAGAACACAAACACACACAAACACACAGTTCTGATACAGAGCACTGCAATTACACTTTAGATCCTTCCCTAGCAGACAACACACAAAACCACCCAGCCCTGAATGAATCATTTTCCCTTGTGGTAAACTCCCAGACTGAGAGAAATGCACTCAAAGCCCTAGTTTCTGTCTGATAAAGGCCAAGCTGTATCCTACAGTAAGTGTTTGAGTGATGTGTGTCAGTATAGTATTAGGCACCTTTAGATAACAACAATTCCATGTCTGGGCTAGGTGAGTAATTATATGCCCTAATGGGGGAGAAATGGGATTATAGACAGAATCCATTAAAGGGTCAGCTATTAAATCTGGAGTTGGACCGGTAAATACAGAATAAAAGATTCCTAAATGTACAACATTTAATAAACATTACGCTTTGTTGGGGAATTTGAAATAGTTATAGGCATACTTATTTTATTACGCTGTAGTTGTGCTGAAATCAATGTATACTACATTTCAGTGATATTGCGTCAAGTCGCATTTGGCTGTAAGATATGATGAGAAGAAAAATGGATTAGTAGTGACTCCATGTACATTATTCTGTAATGATAATTACCTACAGTACCAATTATGCACAATAAGGACAGGTGAATTAACAGGAACAAAGCTACAAATTGTTGAATTATAGCCCATTACTTTCACAGGAACCTTATTAAATAAAACAACTAACAAGATGTTAGGGTAGCTAAAATTACATTTTTGAGAATAGTTTGCACTGTACAAAGCAACTAGTAGGAAGTATTGAGGAAATGACCTGTACAGGTTTGTGTTAGAGCTGCAAACCTAACCAAGGTGTTTGACTTCCCAGCACTTAAGGAAAATGGAAGAATCTTCCTGCCATGTTAAGTAATGTAAGAAAGTGGATTATTGTCCCTGCACTAGAGGAGAAAATCACATTTACTCCCATATCTGTTTATAGATCATGGCAGCTGCAGAGATAGGGGGAGATTAACATTGACATCAAAGTCAAACTGAGTAAGGTCAATTTAAAAAGCGAATGATGATAAGTTTGATGCCAAATAGTCAAACTAGGAGGACTAGAAACAATTACCTTTACACAGGCTTACTTTTCCCTTTTAAATGGAGTTGCTGCTCATGTGCCCTATTCAATCAAATCAATATAGTGTAGCCATTTTTATCTCAATATTAAATAATTAAGTACCCTATGTGATTATTGCAATTAAAATGGTCAAAGGGGAGATGTCTCAATAACTTATTTAGCTAGGACTGTCTGGGTGTGGTTTCAGTGAGGTGGGGAAAACAGAAAATGTGCTGTTATTGGTAGAGAAGTTTGGAATTCTACTAAGCATATTTGTAGGAGTTATAGTTTTCAAATCGAAATGTATCTAAATAAGGTAGTTCACAATATGTGACCGACCGGCTCGATTCTGTCTTCTGTAGCAAAATTTGAAATGGTGTTTTTTACATTGGATAAATGTAGAGACTCAGAGCTAGACAATTGTATGTCATAGACAAAGTTACAATGTGAAAGTAATTCTGCTTTGAAACTTGTAACCTCACTTTCGTGAAAATGACCTTTGAATGACATTTAAGTGCTCTTCTTTGACAATACCCATTCAGCATCATTTACAGCCTCTTAAGCTATAGCCCCACCCGTAAACTCATTGTTGTCTGTCAGAGCGCACACTGGACATTGACAAAGGAGTAGGGTTTATCCGAGCGATCTGTCCTAACAACAGCAGTCAAGCACCCAAGCTAACTGGCTAACGTTGGCTAGCTACTTCCAGACACAAATGAGAGAACACCATTTTACTCGCCCTAGCAGAGCTGGTTTGGCTGTTTTTATGTTATCCAGAGCATTGGTGACTGCAACTGTGCTGCTAGCAACAATTGAATAATGTTTTTTGCCAACGTTTACTGACAACAGCCATATTCAACGTGTGTTGAGCATTCGTAAATTTGTCAGTTATTCTGCGCTTTGGCACACTCAGACGAGAGTTCTCTGAAATCAGAGTAGATAGCCAGAGCGAATTTATCAGCTAGGTCTATGAACAGTTGTCGCATTGACATCACGAACATTCTATTGAAATGGTTACTTGCATAGTGGAGTATTTTGTTAAGACATGTAGCTAGCTAGCTAGCTAAACAATGAACCATAATCTAAACTCATGATGTTACTAATCTGCATGAATCTGCAGGTAGCTAACCAACCAGGTTCAATGTTAGCTAGCTAACATTAGGCTATTGCTAGCCAAGCAAATGGCGCCGAGATATGAATAATATTGCTACACAAATCATACACACAATGATAGCTAGCAAGTCATCCAGCTAACGTTAGCTAGCTAGCTAACAGTACACTTTAACTTGAAATGAAAACAACTTTCTGACTAAATTAGAAACGTGTAATATCTGAAAATGTAGCAAGCTAGAATATCTTACCCGTATACATGGAAGGATGCTTCTCCCTCTCTGTCATGGTTGCCCTTAGATTGAAGACGTAATCCAGAAATCTAATTCCACTGATTTCAAAACTCGATCTCTCGGCATGTCCAGCCCACTCATTATCTCAGCCAATCATGGCTACCCAGCTACCAATGAGGAATCGGCCCAGAAGTGGCCCTCTTCCGGAAGGCCGGAACAGATTGAATTGGCCCAGAATCGAGTGTCGGACTCGGCCCGGAATCAAAATGAATTTCTGCCCAGAATCGGCCCAAGTTCATCGACTTTGCCGGCATCTTACCTGAATCCCTCCAGAAGTGGACCAATGCAGATTGAAATAAATGTATAAAAATTACACGATTTAGTCATTTTAATTTTACTATTATACATTTTATACATACAAATTATACCCATCCACAAAAAAACATTTTGTGTCGGAGGAAACACCATATACCTGGTGACCGTGTCAGAGTGCATGCGCCTGGCCCACCACAGGAGTCAGTACAGCGCGATGGGACAAGGACATCCCTGCCGGGCCAAACCCTCCCCTAACTCGGGCGAAGCTGGGCCAATTGTGCGTCAGCTCATGGCTCTCCTGGTTGTAGCCGGCACGGGTCCTTAACCAGCATCTGTAGCAACGCAGTTTGCACTGCAATGCAGTGTCTAAGACCACTGAACTACTCGGGAGGCTCCCTCCACAAAGTTTTTAATGCTCATCAATTGCCTTGCACAAAGTATCAAAATACTGCACAGGACTCAAAGAATTTCATTCAAATTAAAACTGTATATTTTGATCACAGAAACATTGAGAAAATATGGAAAAATAAATAATGAAATGTTAATTACATAAAGCAGTCCGTGTAATCATCTGCCAGAGAGTAGCCTCTATCGGCCCAAGCTCCAAGTGATACATTTGGGCCAGGTAACTCACACCGGAATCGGCATGAGCCCCAGGTAATATATGCATTTGGGCAAGATAACTCTCACTGGAATCGGCATGAGCACAATCCCCGTACCCTAGCCATAAGTAATACTGCCGACGGCGGCTCACAATGACATCACCGGAGTCTGACTCTCAGCCGAGTGCCCCGACTCTGGCCCAGATCCACTGTGCTAACTGGGTAGCAGGCAGGTTACTGTCTCTTCTGTGGCTAAACCAACTAGGCTTGTCATTTAACTATTTTATTTGTATTTACAGATGGCATTCAAGTTTGCTATTAAGGCACATGAAAGTTCCAGAAGGCATTTCTGCCAAAAATGTTTAGGTTCAAATGGCTCTCCTGTGAAGTAGTGACGCGACATACGCCTACTTTCCTGAAAAGAGGCACATATGTGTCGCTTAGAAAAGGTCAACAGAGGGCGACAGAGTTTAACAAGTTTACTCATTTACCACCTGGTGATGTCACCAGGCAGGCCAAATCTCAATCCCACAAAACAAGCTGAAATTTCAGGCAGTCTTTTCCAGCAGCTCTAACACTAAAAGGCCATCATAATTTTCACAATTTCATAGTTTTATTTCAACCTCATAGTGTGGAAATACACTGAGTGTACAAAACATTAGCAAAACCTTCCTATTATTGAGTTGCACCCTCTTTTGCCTTCAGAAAAGCCTAATTCCGCCACATTCGCATTAACATCTGCTAACCATGTGTATGTGACCAATAAAATTTGAATTGATTTGATACACTTGTCGAAAGCGTTCCACAGGTATGCTGGCCCATGTTGACTACAATGTTTCCCACAGTTGTGTCAAGTCGGCTCAATTTGTCTCAAGGCTTAAGAATCCTTCTTTAACATGTCTCCTCCCCTTCATCTACACTGATTGAAGTGGATTTAACAGGTAACATCAATAAGAGATCATAGCTTTTATGTCATAGAAAGAGCAGGTGTTCCTAATTTTTTGTACACTGTGTATATATAAAACACACAAAATCAAGTTGACACTACACTGGGCCTTTAAGTGAACAATTGTCAAGGGTGCCAAACTGCCAATTTGTCAAAACTAAGGTCGAGGGGAACAAAAGCAAGGTCCTCTAACTGAGTTCACAGTAGTCATGCATCTGACTGCTGCCTATGCTTTTTACAACCCAGTCACTATTCTGACGCTGTTTCTTCAGTATAATTACCATCTACTGACATAGCTCAGTCCTTGTACTTTACTGTTGCTGGCTGAAATCAATCAGAGAGTCACTCAATATTACTCAGCAGAAGTGCATTCGACGTGTAATACACATTGACCATCAACAAGGGTTAATTACCACAAGAAATTACCTCTCATTTCTTCTCTCTCTCGTTCTCTCTCTGGTCAAAATATTCACTTGTAAAGTGATGAGGTCAAAATATGGAATAGGTTTAAATCATGTTTAAATCAGCTCTGTATGAATATGCTTTACGTCTTACAAAGACATATTCTTTACATCCCCCATTTTCACCATACCTGACTCACTTAACGACTTGAATGGGATAATCATTTGATGACGTCGGCAAGTGATAATCACATTAATTATTTGATGATCACTAATAAGAGGTTGCTTACTTTCACGTGTACACTCTATGCCATGCCACATAATATTATTGCTCAGCTTGGGAGGGAATAGCCAACTCTGTGCACTCCATATTCATATTATTTCCCTACGTTGACCCCAGGAAGAGTAGATGCTGTGTTAGAAACATCTAATGGGGATCATAATAAAATACTAAACACACCAAAATACACTCTCTGTCTTACTTCCAAATGCTCTCTGCCAGGTGCAATAAATCGATGCTCAAGAGAGTGGAATACAATTAGGATGACAAATAGGGTTGCTGTGCTCGGTGAGTACCAGACAAACAACTACCCTGCGAGTTAGGTCTCGCTGGATACGGAATCTGTTACCCACAAACATGACGTCACCAGAATCAATGGCATCAACAGAATTCAGCTGCTCCAACAGGACATAAATAAATGCAAGAACTGCTGATCAGAGGGGTATACTACAAAGCAGCATCAGTGAGTTAGCCAGCTAACTTTGATAAACAACCAGAAATAACTATTGATTTTCTGATTAATTAAGAAAGCTAAACTTAGATATGTGTTTTTAGTTGTTGTGTCAATTAGGCCATGCCCATTTCAAGCTCCTTCTAAAAAATACAAAGTTATTTTAGAAAATTAAGACAAGTTAACTGGCTAACTCATTGATGCTTCTTTGTAGTATAACCCTCTGGTTGAGCCTCTACTAGTCTTACAATGTGAACATGTGAACAGCAAGTGGATACATATATACATGTGAATGGATACATAAATAAATAAATGGAAGTCAAATTACAGTATGGGAGAAAACAACGTGATCAAGATGGCGAAACACAAGTATATGGACAAAGGAGGAGCAATTCAGAGGGTCGGACAGAAGACGTATGTGGCAGGGGCTCCTAACGATCAAGGATCTCAAAAAGATAGCCAGCCACATCGCGTTCACTAACGCCACCCTACCGAAGGAGCTAAACATGTTTTTCTCACGATTCGAGCACAATGACCCCGAGCTGCGGAGGAGAGTCCCTGGTAACAACGTGGGCTACACACCTACTGCCCTGACAGATTCATGGACGACGCAATCACCATTGCACTGCACACTGCCCTTACCCATCTGGACAAAAGGAATGCATAAGTGATGATTCTGTTCATCGACTACAGCTCAGCCTTTAATACCATAGTGCCCTATAAGCTCATAATAAAGTTAGTGTCCCTGGGTTTGAACTCCTTCCTATGCAACTGGCTCCTGGACTTCCTGATGGGCCACCCCCAGGTTGAAGGTAGGCAACATTATCTCCTAGGCACTGATTCTCAACATCGTGACCCCACAAGGGACTCAGTCCCCTCCTGTATTCACTGTTTACCCACGATTGCGTGGCCTCACACAGTTCCAGCTCCATCATCAAGCACTGCCAGAGCCCTGCAAAATGACCTCCAAATGTGCATGTGTCTGCTCAAGCGGTCAGAAACAGACTCCATGAGGGTGGTATGAGGGCCCGACGTCCACATGTGGGGGTTGTGCTTACAGCCCAACACCATGCAGGACGTTTGGCATTTTCCAGAGAACACCAAGATTGGCAAATTCGCCACTGGCGCCCTGTGCTCTTCACAGATGAAAGCAGGTTCACACTGAGCACATGAGCACATGTGACAGATGTGACAGAGTCTGGAGATGCCGTGGAGAACGTTCTGCTGCCTGCAACATCCTCCAGCATGACCGGTTTGGCGATGGGTCAGTCATGGTGTGGGGTGGCATTTCTTTGTGGGGCCGCACAGCCCTCCATGTGCTCGCCAGAGGTAGCCTGACTGCAATTAGGCACCGAGATGAGATCCTCAGACCCCTTGTGAGACCATATGCTGACACATGCACATTTGTGGCCTGCTGGAGGTCATTTTGCAGGGTTCTGGCAGTGCTCCTCCTTGCACAAAGGCGGAGGTAGCGGTCCTGCTGCTGGGTTGTTGCCCTCCGACGGCCTCCTCCACGTCTCCTGATGTACTTGCCTGTCTCCTGGTAGCGCCTCCATGCTCTGGACACTACGCTGACAGACACAGCAAACCTTCTTGCCACAGCTCGCATTGATGTGCCATCCTGGATGAGCTGCACTACCTGAGCCACTTGTGTGGGTTGTAGACTCCGTCTCATGCTACCACTAGAGTGAAAGCACCGCCAGCATTCAAAAGTGACCAAAACATCAGCCAGGAAGCATAGGAACTGAGAAGTGGTCTGTGGTCACCACCTGCAGAACCACTCCTTTATTGGGGGTGTCTTGCTAATTGCCTATAATTTCCACCTTTTGTCTATTCCATTTGCACAACAGCATGTGAATATTTTTGTCAATCAGTGTTGCTTCCTAAGTGGACAGTTTGATTTCACAGAAGTGTGATTGACTTGGAGTTACATTGTGTTGTTTAAGTGTTCCCTTTATTTGTTTGAGCAGTGTATTTGCAACATTTCTAAAAACCTGCTTTCACTTTGTCATTATGGGTTATTGTGTGTAGATTTTTTATATAATACATTTAACAATAAGTCTGCAATGTAACAAAATGTGGAAAAGTCAAGGGGTCTGAATACTTTCCAAGTGGACTGTATAATGCTATTTCTATTGATATTATTGCTGTTCTTTATTACCATTTTCATTGTTTTCTTTCACTTAGTCCTGCATGTTGGAGCTCAGAGCCTAAGATTTTCATTGTACCCTGCAATCATACATACAACCCTGTGCATGTGACTATTAAAACTCTGAGTGTTGCTCATTGTGTGTAGCAATGGCAAAATGTTGTTTCTGTCACTTTCCATCCTCTTTCTACATTTCTGGCAATGTTTGTTTGAATCTGCATTTGCAATGTAATCCCATCTATAGAGTGAAGAGGTGACTTTTGTATTAATAACTTCTTATGGCTGGGGGCAGTATTGAGTAGCTTGGATGAATAAGGTGCCCAGAGTAAACTGCCTGCTACTCAGGCGCAGAAGCTAACATATGCATATTATTAGTAGATTTGGATAGAAAACACTCTGAAGTTTCTAAAACTATTTGAATGATGTCTGTGAGTATAACAGAACTCATATGGCAGGCATAAACCTGAGAAGAAATTCAACCAGGAAGTGGGAAATCTGAGGTTTGTAGTTTTTCAAGTCATTGTCTATCGAATATACAGTGTCTATGGGGTCATGCTGCACTTCCTAAGGCTTCCACTAGATGTCAACAGTCTTCAGAACCTTGTTTCAGGCTTCTACTGTGAAGGATGAGGGAATGAGAGCTGTTTTAACCAGGTGTCTGGCAGAGTGTCATGAGCTCATTCAAGCGCGCCCCCCATGAGAGGTAGCTGCGTTCCCTCTCCTTTCTAAAGACAAAGGAATTCTCCGGTTGAAACTTTATTGAAGATTTATGTTAAAAATATCCTAAAGATTGATTCTATACATCGTTTGACATGTTTCTACGAACTGTAATTGAATTTCTTGACTTTTCGTCTGGACTAAGTGTGCCTACGGATTTTTTTAACTAAACGCTCGAACAGAAAGGAGGTATTTGGACATAAATTATGGACTTTATCGAACAAAACAAACATTTATTATGGAACTGAGATTCCTGGGAGTGCATTCTGATGAAGATCATCAAAGGTAAGTGAATATTTCTAATGCTATTTCTGACTTCTGTTGACTCCACAACATGGCGGGTACCTGTATGGCTTGTTTTTGTGTCTGAGCGCAGTACTCAGAATATTGCATGGTGTGCTTTTTCTGTAAAGTTTTTTTGAAATCTGACACAGCGGTTGCATTAAGGAGAAGTTTATCCTTTTCTCAATAGGGGGGCGCTATTTTCACTTTGTAAAAAATCGTTCCCACATTAAACTGCCTCGTACTCAATTCTTGCTCGTACAATATGCATATTATTATTACTATTGGATAGAAAACACTCTCTAGTTTCTAAAACCGTTTGAATTATATCTGTGAGTAAAACAGAACTCACTTTGCAGCAAACTTCCTGTTAGGAAGTGAAAAATCTGAAATCGAGGCTCTGTTCCAAGGCCTTCCTATTAATTTGCCTGAAATCTATGGATCTACATGCACTGCATACGCCTTCCACTAGATGTCACCAGGCAGTGAGAGGTGGAATGGGGTGTCTAGCTTGATCTGAGGCCGAACAAGAGCTTTTGGAATGACGTGACCAGAATTTTCATTGTCTTGTAAGGCGCGAGAAGGGACCCCAGATTGCGTTCTGAAAAGCTTTTGGTATAGACGTTAGATACCTCCGGCTCTGATTTTATTTGATATATGTGTTAAAAACATCATAAAGTAGTTATTTTAAAGCGAGTTATATCAGTTTATATCAGTTTATTGCGATTTTCGGCATTTTCTTTTCTTTGCGTTATGTGAAGTTGGGCACGTTGGCGCCACATGGCTAGCTTTGGTTGCTAATTCGACAGGAGAAGAGGACATTCTACAACCAAACAACAATTATTCTGGACAAAGGACAACTTGTACAACATTCTGATAGAAGCTCATCAAAAGTAGAAACCATTTATGATGTTATTTCGTATTTCTGTTGAAAATGTTTAGTCATATTTTCCGCCCTGATTTTGGGCGCTGTCTCGCTATAACGTAAGCTGTATGTCGTACTAAAGTTATTTTTTTTAAATCTAACACAGCGGTTGCATTAAGAACTAGTGTATCTTTCATTTGCTGTACAACATGTATTTTTTAGTAAAGTTTATGATGAGTTATTTGATTAGATTAGGTGACGCTCCAAGATTTCTCCGGACAATTTGTGCATTTTGACTACGTATTCACATTGTAAAATCACGATATGTACCACTAAATATGCACATTTTCGAACAAAACATATATGTATTGTGTAATATGATGTTATAGGACTGTCATCTGATGAAGTTTGTCAAGGTTAGTGAATAAATGTATATCTTTTGCTGTTTTTTTCGCTATCACTACCTTTGCGGTGAATGAATGCGGCTGTGTGGTTGGCTATTGTAGTAAGCTAATATAATGCTATATTGTGTTTTTGCTGTTTAACCTGTTGGGGATGGGGGCGCTGTTTAGACTATTTATGCTAATTTGGCTAATTTTTTAAACGGCTTCCCACAAAATCCTTGATCGTACAATATGCATATTATTATTATTATTGGATAGAAAACAGTCTATAGTTTCTATAGGAGTTGAAATTTTGTCTCTAAGTGGAACAGAGCCCATTCTACAGCAATTTCCCTGACATGGAGTCAGATTTGAGAAATGTTGGCCACTCTTCTGAAGTCAGTTAAAAGGGCACTGTCGTTGCTATGACTATACGGACACTTCTTACGTCTTCCCCTGGATGCCTTTACGTGATGACGATTCCAACGGGGTCGATTGCGCGTTCACAGGCCCTACAAATGAAAAAACCCTGAAGCTAGTCATTCTTTGGGAGCTGCGTCATGAGCCTAGAGGACACCGGCGCGCACCTGTTCCAAGCGTTAGTTTAGCCTGTTATATTTCTCCGGTCATCTTTTCACTCGTTATAGGAGTTAAAAACATCATAAGGTAGTTAATTTAAAGCGTTTTATAGCAATTTATATCCGTTTAGTGCGATTTTGGGACATTTATTTTTGCAACGATGTGAAAAGTTGGGCACGCTTTTCAGTTCATCCCGAACGCAGTTGACATTTCCACATGGCAAGAGGACAGCTTTCCACCAAAAGACGATTTCTCCCAAGAAAGGATCCTTTGCCCAAGATACTGATGGAAGAACAGCTCAAGGTAGGACATTTTTATTATGATAAATCGTGTTTCTGTCGAAACATTTTAGTGGCTTAGGACGCCATGTTTTTTGACGTAGCTTCGCTTGGCGCAAACTGTATTGAAAAGTAAGGATAAATTAAAAAATGTAATAACGCAATTGTATTAAGAATTAAATTGTCTATCAATCCCTGTCCACCCTATATTTTTTAGTCACGTTTATGAGTATTTATGTATAAGAGTAGATCACTGTCTAAGTGGCGCAAGGACTTTTTCTTTACCAGCTTGTCTACATTTCACATTGTCTAACCATGATTTTGGTGGCTAAATATAAACATTTTCGATCAAACTGTATATGCATGTTGTAATGTGATGTTACAGGAGTGTCATCGGAAGAATTCTGAGAAGGTTAGTGAAAAAATTAATATCTTTTGGCGATGTTGACTTTTATCGCTCACTTTGGCTAGAATCAATGCTGGGCTGCTAATTGCTATGTGCTAAGCTAATATAACGATTTATTGTGTTTTCGCTGTAAGACACTTAGAAAATCTGAAATATTGTCTGTATTCACAGGATCTGTGTCTTTCGATTCGTGTATGCTGTGTATTTTTACGAAATGTTTGATGATTAGTAGTTAGGTAAACACGTTGCTCATTGTAATTATTCTAGTCCATTTGTGATGGTGGGTGCAATTGTAAACTATGCCATCTACCTGAAATATGCACTTTTTTCTAACAAAACCTATCCCATACCATAAATATGTTATCAGACTGTCATCTAATGAGTTTTTTTGTTGGTTAGGGGCTATAAATATCTTAGTTTAGCCGAATTGGTGATGGCTACTGGTGTTGGTGGACAAATAAAAGATGGTGGATTATGCTAATGTGTTTTTAGGTAATAGATGTACATCTTTACATATTGTGTCTTCCCTGTAAAACATTTTAAAAATCGGAAATGTTGACTGGATTCACAAGATCTGTGTCTTTCATTAGCTGTATTGGACTTTAATGTGTGAAAGTTAAATATTTTAAAAAAATATTTTTTTTGAATTTCGCGGCACTGGTTTTTCAGTGGGGGGGGGGGGGGGGTGTGCCGCTAGCGCCACGCTGATCCTAGACAGGTTAAACACTTAAAAAATCTGAAATATTGGCTGGATTCACAAGATGTTTGTCTTTCATTTGCTGTACACCATGTATTTTTCATAAATGTTTTATGATGAGTATTTAGGTATTTCACGTTGCTCTCTGTAGTTATTCTAGCTGCTTTGGTGATATTTGTGATTGTAGCTGCAATGTAAAACTATGATTTATACCTGAAATATGCACATTTTTCAAACAAAACATATGCTATACCATAAACCTGTTATAACACTGTCATCTGATGAAGTTGTTTCTTGGTTAGTGACTAATTATATCTTTATTTGGTCGAATTTGTGATAGCTACCTATGCGGTAAAAAAATTGAGAAAATATGCGGTTGAGTCTTTTGCTATCGTGGTTAGCGAATAGAAATACATATTGTGTTTTCGCTGTAAAACATTTTAAAAATCGGAAATGATGGCTGGATTCACAAGATGTGTATCATTCATTTGGTGTCTTGGACTTGTGATTTCATGATATTTATATGCTAGTATTTTATTTATTTATTTTTATTTTACCGTTATTTTACCAGGTAAGTTGACTGAGAACACGTTCTCATTTGCAGCAACGACCTGGGGAATAGTTACAGGGGAGAGAAGGGGATGAATGAGCCAATTGTAAACTGGGGATTATTAGGTGACCATGATGGTTTGAGGGCCAGATTGGGAATTTAGCCAGGACACCGGGGTTAACACCCCTACTCTTACGATAAGTGCCATGGGATCTTTAATGACCTCAGAGAGTCAGGACACCCGTTTAACGTCCCATCCGAAAGACGGCACCCTACACAGGGCAGTGTCCCCAATCACTGCCCTGGGGCATTGGGATATTTTTTAGACCAGAGGAAAGAGTGCCTCCTACTGGCCCTCCAACACCACTTCCAGCAGCATCTGGTCTCCCATCCAGGGCCTGACCAGGACCAACCCTGCTTAGCTTCAGAAGCAAGCCAGTAGTGGTATGCTGCTGGCATTTACTTGTGGCGCTATGCTAGGCTATGCTAGTCAGCTTTTTTACTGATGAGGATGCTCCCGGATCCGGGATTGTGACCAAGTAGAAGTTATCTAAAGTTCCATGCATAACACTTCTATTTTCATCAACATTTATGATGAGTATTTCTGTAAATTGACGTGGCTCTCTGCAAAATCACCAGATGTTTTGGAGGCAAAACATTACTGAACATAACGCGCCAATGTAAACTAAGATTTTTGGATATAAATATGAACTTTATCGAACAAAACATACATGTATTGTGTAACATGAAGTCCTATGAGTGTCATCTGATGAAGATCATCAAAGGTTAGTGATTAATTTTATCTCTATTTCTGCTTTTTCTGACTCCACTCTTTGGCTGGAAAAATGGCAGTTTTTTTCTGTGACTAGGTACTGACCTTACATACTCAGATGGTGTGCTTTCGTCGTAAAACCTTTTTGAAATCGGACACTGTGGTGGGATTAACAACAAGTTTATCTTTAAAATGGTGTAAAATACTTGTATGTTCGAGGAATTTTAATTATGAGATTTCTGTTGTTTGAATTTGGCGCCCTGCACTTTCACTGGCTGTTGTCAAGTCGATCCCGTTAACGGGATCTCAGCCGATCTCAGCCGTAAGAAGTTTTAACCTGTTAGGGGTGCAGCCCGACACCGGTACACTTATGACAACATCCAGCTCAAAGTGCAGGGCGCCAAATTCAAAATATATTTTTTTTAAATATTTAACTTTCACACATTAACAAGTCCAAGACACCAGATGAAAGGTGCACATCTTGTGAATCAAGCCAACATGTCCGATTTTTTTAATGTTTTACAGGGAAGACACAATATGTAAATCTATTAGCTAATCACGTTAGCAAAAGACACCAATATTCTTACTCCATCAGTTTATGACTCCATCAGTAGCTATCACAAATTCGGCCAAATAAAGATAAAAATAGCCACCAATCAAGAAACAACCTCATCAGATGACAATCTGATAACATATTTATTGTATAGCATATGTTTTTTTCAAAAAAATGTGCATATTTCAGGTATAATTCATAGTTTACATTTCAGCTACAATCAGAAATTGCACCAAAAGCAGCCATAATATTTACAGACACCAACGTCAAATACCTAATTACTCATCATAAAACATTTCTGAAAAATACAGTGTACAGCAATTGAAAGACAGGCATCTTGTGATTCTAGACAATATTTCCGATTTATTAAACGTTTTACAGCGCAAACAAAATGTAGCGTGATATTAGCATAGCAGCAATAGCAAGAAAAACTTGGGCGCCCACGACCAGTCAACATGCACAACAGATATATGAAATAACATCATAAATTGGCTCTTACTTTTGCTGATCTTTCATCAGAATGTTGAACAAGGTGTCCTCTGTCCAGATGAGTCGTTGTTTGGATTCAGAATGGCAAATTTCCCTCTTCACTTAGCATTGGCACTTGCCAAGTGACACGGATTACTCCAAAGTCAACAAAGTTAGAAAACAGAACACGGCAAAACTCCCCAAAAAGTTTCAATAATCTGATTAAACTATATTGAAAAAACATACGTTACGATGATATGGTGACATGTATCAAATCAAATCTAAGACGGAGATGTTCGTCTTTCATAACCACAGCTAAACATAAGCAATATCCGTGTCCTCTTTCGCGCGCTCCAGAAACCGGATATGGACGGTCACGTCAAACAAAGATCTTTTATTCCACCTCAGACCAAGGTAGACACGAAATTTCTTCTCTCACCGCATCTAGACAACCAGGGGAAGGCGTAGGAAGTGTTATACTGGAACACTGTTGAGGTAGCAGGGTTTAGAAGCCCATTTGCTGCCCAGTTTCTTGCTGAGATCAATGGCAACTATAAAAGTAACTACAGTAGAACACACTACATTAGCAGTGTAAGCACAGTAGAATAGCCTAGGTAATTACTCTGTAACATTACTTTTAAGTACTTACAATGCCACTGTGATATAAAGTGTTGACCTAACAACCTGAGCCAAAAAATATATTTTCTACTGCCCACAAAATATATTTTTACAAGGTAAACATGGAAAAACAGGATGGTTAATGAATGGTTAATGGTTAATAGCTATATAGTTTAAGACCAAAAATCAACAATTAAAACAGGTAATTAATTAAGTTAATTCATGCTAAATGGCTTTGAGATCCTCCTACTCCTTTTCAAGTCATACATTCTTGCATTTCTCCCTCAATAAATACCCATCTTCATTTCAAAACACCATAAATTCACATTGACATGGTAAAGTGGCCCTGTAAGCCCCTGAGTCTGATCTTCATGCACAGATACGTGGATACGCCTTCATAAGATCAATAAGATGCCAAGTCATCAGTTTTTACTCCCCCGCATTGAACCATATGGTCAAATGGATGAACCTTGGCCCGGAGATGCCAAAAGGAAGTGTCCTGTCAGTTGCTTCCTCCTCACCACTGTTGTACATTGTCACTTCACTGCCCCATGCATGGTGTGGTGTTTTAAATAGAAAATGAATTAATCCACTCTACCTGCTGCTCATTTACTGTGTTAAATTAGAGTCATGATACAATATGTAAACTCAGAGTAGAGGATTAAACAATGGGTTGTGATGCTGAATTGGCTGTGGTCCAGGGATTGACCAGAAGTGAGACACAGTAACCCACAGAGGAATGGTATCTGTCTCTGCATGTCTGTTCAGTTCATGATTAAGAAAAACAAGATGGAAATGGCTTTTACCACAAAGAAGAGCAGATCTGATTTGGTCCATTGAAAGGCTCAATGGTTCACTGTCTCTGTCCATGGTGATGACACATGTTGCTGAGGTACAGCGCCCCTTCAAAAGTATTTGTACATTAAAATGTCAAACTATTTACCACATATAAAACTGCTTTGTAACTGTCCTGAAGGACAATTCATTTGACCATTAGGATCGAACTTTGCAATACACTTATGGATATTATATAATGTATAATGCTTAAGTACTAAAATGTAGTCCTGTTGAAGTGCATGAAGACATAGTTTGTACACATACAGTACCAGTCAACAGTTTGGACACACCTACACATTCAAGGGTTTTTCTTTTTCTATTTTCTACATTGTAGAATAATAGTGAAGACATTAAAACTAGGGGTGAAACGGTTCACAAAACTCACGGTTCGGTACGATAAGGTACAGCGGTGTCACGGTTTGGTAGGGTTTCGAGACATTGACAAAATAAATGCCTGAGAAATGAGAAATATGTAATTTGTATTTAGATGTTCCATTTATTATAATAGTTAACATGGGTAGCTTGAATTCCCGGGAGCATATGGAAACAAAGGGACAACAAAAAACAGCAGTGCCTGCCTTATAACATGAAATAAAATAGTCATTTAAAACAGAACTTCAACAAGAGTGTATAGTCTAGCAGCATATATCAAATTAAGTCACATAGCAGTGCTTTAAACAAAATAGGACCACTTGAGACTGGTTGCTTGAAAAAAAACAAAAAAAAACATTTTTATCAGATTTTCAAGTTTTTCTTGAAGAAGATTAGTCTATCCACATTATATGCAGTGAGCACAGATCGTCTTGCTGTGACAATGTCAGCCGCTGTGGAGAATACCCTCTAGATAGGGTCAGAGGTCCCAGGCACAGCCAGGTAGCGCCTCGCTAACATGGCAATATGAGGGTATATTAACTCTTTGGTCTTCCACCATGTAAGTGGATCAACATCCAGCATCCTGCATCCTGTATGAGGTCACCTCCTCTATGACCTTGACCTTTGACTTGGTTCCCTGCTCCTGGGTTGTGAACAACTCCCCAAAAGCTCAGCCATGGCAGGCTTATTTTCTGGAGGAGAACCCCTGTTGTCTGCCGTCTCTGGAGAAGGGTTGGCTCCTGTGGTATCTGTGGCTTCACTCTGCAGAATTCAATTAGATTCAAATTACTATCTCTGAAGTGGCTTTAAAAATATGATTTGTTTTTAGAAATATATATCAGACACTATGACAATTACAATTATTACTTTATAATTAATTGTTAAATCACTAATTAATAAAATAATATGTTTCACATTAACAAAATAAATACAATACCTGTTGTATATTGGTCACAGTTTCTGCTGTGAGTTCATTGTAAACGCTCAGACGAGCAGCATCCAGGTGTATCAGGGACTTGAACCAGGGGTCCAAAGCGGTGCTCTTGTGTAAGAAGTCTTGGACACCAGGGTCAGCATATCTAGGCTCCAGGTTAACTCTGATAGCAGTCTTGACATCCCTTACTGCAGGTTCATCTTCATCAGATGCCACCATTGATTTCAGGATCATTGTTTTCATAGGCAGGACCATGAAAACTGATGGAAAGTGATGTGCAAATCAGTGTTGTGACTGTTTTGAGAGGTTTGCACACATTGATAACTTCCTCTGCTAGTCTTATGTCATTTTCAGACAAAGTCACAATATCTTTGACGTTCTTCCTCACAGCTTGATCAGTCAGTGTAGAATACACCGCCACTTTCTGCTCAAGGTATCTCTCAACCATGTCATGGCTTGAATTCCATCTAGTAGGGACATCTTTGATTAGTTTGTGGTTTGGCAGCGCCAGCATCTCCTGTTGTGTCTTGAAAACATGTTCAGCAGTTGTGCTTTTATAAAAGAAGGATACCACCTTCCTGATCATTGCTAGGAGGTGAGAGATTGGATTCACTGACATAGCTTTTTGAGGTGCTAGATTAATAATGTGAGAAAAGCTTCCCATCTGTGGCCCCAATCCAGCTAGTACAACTGCAGTTACAGTATTTCTAGCATTATCCCTCTCCAACTTCCACACTTCCCTTAGCTCTACCCCCAAGTTTACACTGGTGTGACTACTCTTAAGAGCCATGTTTGAAGATCATGGCTTTTTAGCTCCCACTCTGCCGTAATGAAATGAGCCGTTACAGTAAGGTAGCTCTCTGTAGCTGTAGACGTCCAACTGTCTGTTGTTTGAGCAACAGACCGCGTTTCTGACAACTCGCTCTCAAGTTGTTCTTTTGTTTTTTTTGTTATAAGGCCGGTATTAATGTCTGGGCAAAATGTGTACGGGAAGGAATAGTGACGCGCGGCTCGACCACTTGTTTCTGAACCCCGCATTTTCTACCACGTAGAACGGTCTCATATCTGCCACTATGAATTTTGCTATCGCTGCGTTGATTTCTTTAGTCCTACCGGAGTCAGCCACATATTGTTGCCTGAAGGCTGTGGGGAGAAGTGGTTGCCGATTGGTTGCCGTTATATTTTTTTGCTTAGTCCCACCGATTGGCACTTTGGGGTGATGTCGGTGCAAATGAGTAGTCATGTTACTCGTATTGCCACTCGAATAGTCTATCGGCAATGAACAGAGCCTACATGTTGTTGAAGTTTTATCCACCACTCGTTGGCAACCCCGTTATAGTTTACAGGGAAACCGAAATGTTCCCAGGCGGCAGACCTGAATGATACTGGGGCGTCTTCTAGTTCTGCTTGCCATGTTGCTCCTTTGCATTTAGCCAATTGCTGCTACAACGGTCTTTCAGCTCTGTTCTCGCTGGAGTGAAATAACTAATGAGCGGAGCTGCATACAACTACGAGACTAAACAACTTATTTTTTTTTATACAACTTTATTACTATGTGGATGTTTTTCCCACGTTAATTTATACGCCATTGGTTTATGCAATAAGATTTTTTTTACAATTAAATATATTTTTATTTTTCCTAGCTATAATATAAGATGAATGTATTGTTCGGTTCACAGAGCGGACCGAACCGTGCACGTGGACCCTGTAACAGTTCAATATGAATACATGTACCGTTTCACCCCTAATCAAAACCATGAAATAACTCATATGGGATGATATAGTAACCAAAAAATTGCCAAAACAAAATATATTTAAGATATTAGATTTGTATAAGTAGCCACCCTTTGCCTTGATGACAGCTTTTCACACTGTTGGCATTCTCTTAACCAGCTTCACCTTGAATGCTTTTCCAACAGTCTTGAAGGAGTTCCCATATATATGCTGAGCACTTGTTGGCTGATTTTCCTTCACTCTGCGGTCCAACTCATCCCAAACCATCTCAATTGGCTGAGGTCGGGTGATTGTGGAGGCCAGGTCATCTGATGCAGCACTCCTTCACTCTCCTTTTGGGTAAAATGGCCCTTACACAGCCTGGAGGTGTGTTTGGTCATTGTCCCGTTGAAAACAAATGATAGTCCCACTAAGCGCAAGCCAAATGGGATGGCGTATCACTGCAGAGGTAGCCATGCTGGTTAAATGTGCCTTGAATTCAAAATAAATCACTGACAGTGTCACCAGCAAAGCATCCCCATACCATCACACCTCCTCCTCCATGCTCCACGATGGGAATCACACATGCGGAGATCATCCGTTCACCTACTCGGTTGGAACAAAATACTAAACTCTGGATCTTCCCTTCCCGTGGCTGTACTCATGAGAGCCAGTTGTATCATAGCGCGTGATGGTTTTTGCGACTGCACTTGAAGAAACTTGAAAAGTTATTGAAATGTTCCAGATTAACTGACCTTCATGTTTTAAAGTAATGATGTGCTGTCATTTCTCTTTGCTTATTTGAGCTGTTCTTGCCATAATATGGACTTGGTCTTTTACCAAATAGGGCTATCTTCTGTATACCACCCCTACCTTGTCCCAACACAACTGATTGGCTCAAACACATTAAGAAGGGAAGACATTCCATAAATGTACTTTTAGCAATGCACACCTGTTAATATATTTTGATTTGTTTAACACTTTTTTGGTTACTACATGATTCCATATGTGTCATTGCATAGTTTTAAAGTCTTTATTATTATTCCACAATGTAGAACATGGTAAAAAATAAAGAAAAAACCTGGAATGAGTAGATGTGTACAAACTTTTGACTGGTACTGTACTTGTAATGCTTATTACAGTAGTTATCTGGTTGGCTACAGAGCCTTTTTTTCATCTCCATTACACTATCATTTTGCACACGTGTGTTTTGTATGCCCTGCATGATACAAATTGTTTGTTTGGGTGGAACATTTACGAAGGACTTTGTCCTGTAATTTGTCCCGATCTTCACCAGGACATTAATTGGTTTATTTTACAGAAACACAGGATCCAGCCAAAGCCTCAGGCCTGTGGGTCATGAGTTGCATCTATAATGATCATTTACTACTCATGTACTTACAAGCTCTGCCCGCACAGAGGGCCAGTATTGGGTGCGTCAAAACAATTAACTTGCTTCATGTAGAATATCCATTATCAATGTTATTGATGTTCTCTGATTTCAATACACATATTGAAATGGTGTTTGTTTTGGGTCCAATTCTGTTAAGAAGGATCGGACACTTTTTTTCATTTTTTGCCAAAAATGACATACCCGCATCTAACTGCCTGTAGCTTTGAAAGGAAACACTTCGAAGTTTGTGGAAATGTGAAATGAATGTAGGAGAATATAACACATTAGATCTGGTAAAAGAAAATACAAATAAAAAACATGCATTTTTTGTATTTGTTTTGTACCATCATCTTTGAAATGCAAGTGAAAGCCATAATGTATTATTCCAGCCAGGTGCAATTTCGGCCACTAGATTTCAGCAGTGTATGTGCAAAATGTTAGACTGCTCCAATGAACAATTGCATTTCTGTTCAAAATGTTGTATCAAGACTGCCCAAATGTGCCTAATTCGTTTTTTTATAACTTTTCAAATTCATAATTGTGCACTCTCCTCAACCAATATCATGGTATTCTTTCTGTTATGCTGATGAAGGAGGACCCAAAAGCGACGTAATAGAAACAGAGTCTTTATTCCAGTCTTAGACAAAAACGATACTCCTGATATATCTAAGGTAAAAACAAAACAGGAAAACTGAAATCCTCTCATCAGTAGAGATGAACGACTGGAGACGCGACCACTAGACACCTGCTCACACGCAGCATCTGATGAAGGCAAAAACACGACAGGGCGGAACAAGGACACAGAACAGCAAACATCAAACAAGAATCCGACAAGGACTGAAGCGGAAAACAGAGGAAGAAATAGGAACTCTAATGAGGGCAAAAATAGGGGACAGGTGTGAAAGAGTAAATGAGGTCGTTAGGAGAATGAGAAACAGCTGGGAGCAGGAACGATAGAGAGAGAGCGGGAGAGGGAGAAAGGGAGGAGGAGAGAGAAGGATAGAAAGAGGGAAAGAACCTAATAAGACCAGCAGAGGGAAGCACAGGGACAAGACATGATGATCAAAAACATGACAGTACCCCCCCACTCACCGAGCGCCTCCTGGCGCACTCGAGGAGGAACCCTGGCGGCAACGAAGGAAATCATCAATCAACGAACGGTCCAGCACATCCCGAGATGGAACCCAACTCCTCTCCTCAGGACCGTAACCCTCCCAATCCACTAAATACTGGTGACCACGTCCCCGAGAACGCATGTCCATGATCTTCCGTACCTTGTAAATAGGTGCGCCCTCGACAAGGACGGGAGGGGGGGAGGGAAGACGAACGGGAGCGCGAAGAAAAGGCTTGACACAAGAGACATGGAAGACAGGGTGGACGCGACGAAGATGTCGCGGAAGAAGCAGTCGCACAGCGACAGGATTGACGACCTGAGAGACACGGAACGGACCAATGAACCGCGGAGTCAACTTGCGAGAAGCTGTCGTAAGGGGAAGGTTACGAGTGGAAAGCCACACTCTCTGACCGCGACAATACCTAGGACTCTTAATCCTACGTTTATTGGCGGCTCTCACAGTCTGCGCCCTGTAACGGCAAAGTGCAGACCTGACCCTCCTCCAAGTGCGCTCACAACGTTGGACAAAAGCCTGAGCGGAGGGAACGCTGGACTCGGCGAGCTGGGACGAGAACAGAGGAGGCTGGTAACCAAGACTACTCTGAAACGGAGATAGCCCGGTAGCAGACGAAGGAAGCGAGTTGTGAGCGTACTCAGCCCAGGGGAGCTGTTCTGCCCAAGACGCAGGGTTTCGAAACGAAAGGCTGCGTAAAATGCGACCAATCGACTGATTGGCCCTTTCTGCTTGACCGTTAGACTGGGGATGAAACCCGGAAGAGAGACTGACGGAAGCACCAATCAAACGACAGAACTCCCTCCAAAACTGTGACGTGAATTGCGGACCTCTGTCTGAAACGGCGTCTAACGGAAGGCCATGAATTCTGAACACATTCTCAATGATGATTTGTGCCGTCTCCTTAGCGGAAGGAAGCTTAGCGAGGGGAATGAAATGTGCCGCCTTAGAGAACCTATCGATAACTGTAAGAATCACAGTCTTCCCCGCAGACGAAGGCAGACCGGTAATAAAGTCTAAGGCGATGTGAGACCATGGTCGAGAAGGAATGGGAAGCGGTCTGAGACGACCGGCAGGAGGAGAGTTACCTGACTTAGTCTGCGCGCAGTCCGAACAAGCAGCCACGAAACGGCGCGTGTCCCGCTCCTGAGTAGGCCACCAAAACCGCTGGCGAATAGAAGCAAGCGTACCCCGAACGCCGGGGTGGCCAGCTAACTTGGCAGAATGAGCCCACTGAAGAACAGCCAGACGAGTAGAGACAGGAACAAACAGAAGGTTACTAGGACAAGCGCGCGGCGACGCAGTGTGAGTGAGTGCTTGCTTTACCTGTCTCTCAATTCCCCAGACAGTCAACCCGACAACACGCCCTTCAGGGAGAATCCCCTCGGGGTCGGTAGAAACCACAGAAGTACTAAAAAGACGGGATAAAGCATCAGGCTTGGTGTTCTTATTTCCCGGGCGATAGGAAATCACGAACTCGAAACGAGCGAAAAACAACGCCCAACGAGCTTGACGTGCATTAAGTCGTTTGGCAGAACGGATGTACTCAAGGTTCTTATGGTCAGTCCAAACGACAAAAGGAACAGTCGCCCCCTCCAACCACTGTCGCCATTCGCCTATGGCTAAGCGGATAGCGAGCAGTTCGCGGTTACCCACATCATAGTTGCGTTCCGATGGCGACAGGCGATGAGAAAAGTAAGCGCAAGGATGAACCTTATCGTCAGACTGGAAGCGCTGGGACAGAATGGCTCCCACGCCCACCTCTGAAGCGTCAACCTCGACAATGAATTGTTTAGTGACGTCAGGAGTAACAAGGATAGGGGCGGATGTAAAACGCTTCTTGAGGAGATCAAAAGCTCCCTGGGCGGAACCGGACCACTTAAAGCAAGTCTTGACAGAAGTCAGAGCTGTGAGAGGGGCAGCCACTTGACCGAAATTACGAATGAAACGCCGATAGAAATTAGCGAAACCGAGAAAGCGCTGCAACTCGACACGTGACTTAGGAACGGGCCAATCGCTGACAGCCTGGACCTTAGCGGGATCCATCTGAATGCCTTCAGCGGAAATAACAGAACCGAGAAAAGTGACAGAGGAGACATGAAAGGCGCACTTCTCAGCCTTCACGTAGAGACAATTCTCTAAAAGGCGCTGGAGTACACGTCGAACGTGCTGAACATGAATCTCGAGTGACGGTGAAAAAAATCAGGATATCGTCAAGGTAAACGAAAACAAAGATGTTCAGCATGTCTCTCAGTACATCATTAACTAATGCCTGAAAGACAGCTGGAGCATTAGAGAGACCGAACGGCAGAACCCGGTATTCAAAATGCCCTAACGGAGTGTTAAACGCCGTTTTCCACTCGTCCCCCTCTCTGATGCGTACGAGATGGTAAGCGTTACGAAGGTCCAACTTAGTAAAGAACCTGGCTCCCTGCAGCATCTCGAAGGCTGACGACATAAGGGGAAGCGGATAACGATTCTTAACCGTTATGTCATTCAGCCCTCGATAATCCACGCAGGGGCGCAGAGTACCGTCCTTCTTCTTAACAAAGAAAAACCCCGCTCCGGCGGGAGAGGAAGAAGGCACCACAGTACCGGCGTCGAGAGAAACAGACAGATAATCCTCGAGAGCCTTACGTTCGGGAGCCGACAGAGAGAATAGTCTACCCCGAGGGGGAGTGGTCCCCGGAAGGAGATCAATACAACAATCATACGACCGGTGAGGAGGAAGAGAGCTGGCTCTGGACCGACTGAAGACCGTGCGTAGATCATGATATTCCTCCGGCACTCCTGTCAAATCACCAGGTTCCTCCTGAGTAGAGGGGACAGAAGAAACAGGAGGTATAGCAGACATTAAACACTTCACATGACAAGAAACATTCCAGGATAGGATAGAATTACTAGACCAATTAATAGAAGGATTATGACATACTAGCCAGGGATGACCCAAAACAACAGGTGTAAAAGGTGAACGAAAAATCAAAAAGGAAATGGTCTCACTGTGGTTACCAGATACTGTGAGGGTTAAAGGTAGTGTCTCACATCTGATACTGGGGAGAGAACTACCATCTAAGGCGAACATGGGCGTGGGCCTCCCTAACTGTCTGAGAGGAATGTCATGTTTCCGAGCCCATGCTTCGTCCATAAAACAACCCTCAGCCCCAGAGTCTATCAAGGCACTGCAGGAAGCAGCCGAACCGGTCCAGCGTAGATGGACCGACAAGGTAGTACAGGATCTTGATGGAGAGACCTGAGTAGTAGCGCTCACCAGTAGCCCTCCGCTTACTGATGAGCTCTGGCTTTTACTGGACATGACATGACAAAATGTCCAGCAGAACCGCAATAGAGACAAAGGCGGTTGGTGATTCTCCGTTCCCTCTCCTTAGTCGAGATGCGAATACCTCCCAGCTGCATGGGCTCAGTCTCTGAGCTGATGGGAGAAGATGGTTGAGATGCGGAGAGGGGGAACACCGTTAACGCGAGCTCTCTTCCACGAGCTCGGTGACGAAGATCTACCCGTCGTTCTATGCGGATGGCGAGTGCAATCAAAGAGTCCACGCTGGAAGGAACCTCCCGGGAGAGAATCTCATCCTTAACCTCAGCGTGAAGTCCCTCCAGAAACCGAGCGAGCAACGCCGGCTCGTTCCAGTCACTGGATGCAGCAAGAGTGCGAAACTCTATAGAGTAATCCGTTATGGATCGATCACCTTGACATAGGGAAGCCAGGACCCTGGAAGCCTCCTTCCCAAAAACAGAACGATCAAAAACGCGTATCATCTCCTCCTTAAAGTTCTGATAAACGTTAGAACACTCAGCCCTTGCCTCCCAGATAGCTGTGCCCCACTCCCGAGCCCGACCAGTCAGGAGCGATATGACGTAAGCGATCCGAGCTCTCTCTCCTGAGTATGTGTTGGGCTGGAGAGAGAACACAATATCACACTGGGTGAGAAAGGAGCGACACTCAGTGGGCTGCCCAGAGTAACAAGGTGGGTTATTAACCCTAGGTTCCGGAGACTTGGAAGACCAGGAAGTAGCTGGTGGCACGAGACGAAGACTCTGAAACTGTCCTGAGAGATCGGAGACATGAGCGGCCAGGGTCTCAACGGCATGACGAGCAGCAGACAATTCCTGCTCGTGTCTACCAAGCATTTCTCCCTGGATCTCGATGGCAGTCTTGCGAGAATCCGTAGTCGCTGGGTCCATTCTTGGTCGGATTCTTCTGTTATGCTGATGAAGGAGGACCCAAAAGCGACGTAATAGAAACAGAGTCTTTATTCCAGTCTTAGACAAAAACGATACTCCTGATATATCTAAGGTAAAAACAAAACAGGAAAACTGAAATCCTCTCATCAGTAGAGATGAACGACTGGAGACGCGACCACTAGACACCTGCTCACACGCAGCATCTGATGAAGGCAAAAACACGACAGGGCGGAACAAGGACACAGAACAGCAAACATCAAACAAGAATCCGACAAGGACTGAAGCGGAAAACAGAGGAAGAAATAGGAACTCTAATGAGGGCAAAAATAGGGGACAGGTGTGAAAGAGTAAATGAGGTCGTTAGGAGAATGAGAAACAGCTGGGAGCAGGAACGATAGAGAGAGAGCGGGAGAGGGAGAAAGGGAGGAGGAGAGAGAAGGATAGAAAGAGGGAAAGAACCTAATAAGACCAGCAGAGGGAAGCACAGGGACAAGACATGATGATCAAAAACATGACACTTTCACTGTAATAGCTACTGAAAATTGGACAGTGCAGTTAGATTAACAAGAATTTAAGCTTTCTGCCAATATCAGACATGTCTATGTCCTGGGAAATGTTCTTGTTACTTACAACCTCATGCTAATCGTATTAGCCTACGTTAGCTCAACCATCCCGAGGGGGACCCACTGATCCTGTAGAGGTTTTTAAGGTGAGTTCAAACTTATTTTTGCTTTGAGGTAGGTGGTGGTACGGGCAGTGTTGATAAAATTATTATTTATTAAGTATTCCTTTCTAAAAGTTTTGAAGCAACATATTTGGAAGAAAAGCTGATCGGGGGGGCGTTTGATGCCTGAGTACCTGCATTTCTAAACTCCAGCAGCTATTTACATAAATAATGTTTGCATAAATCATTTTATACTCGATAATACTGATTTGCTCATACCCTGCAGTTTTTTCCATGCCTTGATTTTCCATTTGTAGCTTTTGGGGATGGCAATCCATTGACTGAAGCTTACTATGTTATAAAATGGAGGAACCGTTGTATGGATTAATAATTATCACATATCCTTACAAACAATAGGGCTGATATTCGTTTGCACTGTTGTGCGTTTAGAAATGAGGTTGTCCATATAAGATATACTGAACAAAAATATAAACACAACATGTAAAGTGTCAATCTCATGTTTCATGAGCTGAAATAAAAGATACCAGACATTTTCCATACGCACAAAAATAATTTCTCTCAAACACTGTGCACAAATTTGTTTACATCCATGTTAGTCAACATTTCTCTTTTGCCAAGATGATCCATCCACCTAAAAGGTGTGGCATATCAAGAAGTTGATTAAACAGCATGATCATTACACAGGTGCACCTTGTGCTGGGGACACTAAATGGACACTCTAAAATGTGCAGTTTTGTCACAAAACACAATGCCACATGTCTCAAGTTTTGAGGTAGCGTGCAATTGGCATGCTGACTGCAGAAATGTCCACAAGAGCTGTTGCAGGATCATTTTATGTTAATTTCTCTACCATAAGTCACCATCATTTTAGAGAATTTCGAAGTATGTCCAACTGGCCTCACAGCCGCAGACCTTGTGTAACCACGCCAGCCTAGGACCTCCACATCCGGCTTCTTCACCTGTGGGATTGTCTGAGACCAGCCACCTGGACAGCTGATGAAACAGAAGAGTACTTCTGTCTGTAATAAAAACCTATGTTGGGAAAAACTCATTGTGATTGACTGGGCCTTGCTCCCCAGTAGATGGCCAGTCTCCCAAGTGGGTGGGCCTATGCCCTTCCAGGCCGAGCCATGGCTGCACCCCCTGCCCTGTTATCTTAAATCCATAGTTTAGGGCCTAGTGAATTTATTTAAATTTACTGATTTCCTTATATGAACTGTAAATCAGTAAAATCTTTGAAAATGTTGCATGTTGCATTCATATTTCGTTCAGTATAAATATTTGCCACAATGCCTTAAGCAATGGGAACTTCATTATCATCTCTGGCACTTCTGCCACACTTCTATTTCAGTTGCATTTGCCCCATGCTGCATATGTGTCACGTTCCTGACCTGTTTTCTGTTGTTTGGTATGTGTTTAATTGGTCAGGGCGTGAGTTTGGGTGGGTAGTCTATGTTATGTGTTTTCTATGTTGGGTTAATGGGTTGCCTGGTATGGCTCTCAATTAGAGGCAGGTGTTTGGCGTTTCCTCTGATTGAGAGCCATATTAAGGTAGGTTGTTTCACATTGTTTGTTGTGGGTGGTTGTCTCCTGTGTCTGTGTCTATGTTGCGCCACACGGGACTGTTTCGGTTTGTTTGTCCGTTCGTTCGTTTTGTGTAGTCAGTTTTCCTGTTTGTGCGTTCTTCGTGTATATGTAAGTTCGTTAGTTCAGGTCTGTCTACGTGCGTTTGTTATTTTGTAATTATCAAGTGTATTTCGTGTCAGTGTTCGTCTTGTCAAATAAATCATTATGTATTCATCACCCGCTGCGCCTTGGTCCACTCTCTCACCGAAAGACGACCATTACAATATGACTGAACTCTTCCTCACGGGTAGCATTAGAATGCATAGAGCAGTGTCTCAATAAACTGGGATATTGTCCTTGCTACACTCCAAGAAAAAAGTGTTCCAAAAGGGTTCTGCAGCTGTCCCCATAGGAGAACCCTTTTTGGTTCCAGGTAGAACTCTATTAGGTTCCATGTAGATTCCACCCTCTCTGGAGGGGTGGAATCTACAAAAGGGGTTCTTCAAAGGGTTATCCTACGAGGACAGCCAAATAACCCTTTTTGGTTCTAGATAGGACCTTTTTTTCTAAGGGTATCCCATGAGCTTTGTTCAAAGAGATGGTCTAGTTGGACTGCACTGGCCAGTAAGGTTACTGACCACGGGTGTTGAACAAATGTATACCTCACAGCGCACAGATCAGCTATTTAGCTCACCATAGAGGCTGGGCTTGATATACTGTATGTACCTCGCTGTGCATTGGGCAGCAGTCTGATAGGGTATGTGATTCAACTGTAGATGGTTATGTTACTTTCAGTTAAAAGTTATCTGGTGCAGAGTAAGATATATTATTTTATCCATTTATTATTTATCAAAACCTTTCATAGTTTTCTAGCTACAGTGGTCATTAAGACATGCATTTCCAAATATGTTCTCGCGTTCGCTGAGACGGCATTAACGTTCAATGCTGCATATATCGGACTCAAAAGGATATTAACTTTAAAAGACCCATTTGCTACTAGGTGCAATTGGAGTGAATCCGATCGCCCCTTTTTGGCTAGGCACCTTTTAAAGGCAATGTTCCCGCATTCGTGGAGACCACATTCACAGTAAATGCTGCATATGTCGGCTTAATCGGAGAATACCTTAAAATAAATACCAATCACGCTATAAGGCGGATCTAATGAAGATCGGAATGAATCACAACCTGTCTTTCATTACCTTGAAAAACAAAACAAATGTTTTAACCATTTAATAGAAAAGTACCACTGGAGAGCTATTTCTTTCATTTTCAGTTGCCGATGTCCATCTTTCCAATCTAAAACCAAAACGGTAAATAAAAGTAATTCCTAATGTGGTCAGGACGGTGAACTGTGGTTCTGATCCATTTTGTGAAGTCAGACAGAATATGTTCTTCTCAACAATTTATATTGTGCAGGACAGGTTGTATTCTATGTGCAGACAGCGTGGCAGTGGAGGAATATTTGGCAGCAGATATGATCACTTTGGAAAACCGGGTGTAGTTTTTTAGCAGAGGAACCGTTTAATCACATTTTTCATATGATGTGGCGACTATTGGAAAGCAGGGGGAAAAGTGCCTCAAAGAACAAAGGCATGATGCATGCTTGGCTGTGTGATGCCTGCAGATAGGAACTATCTTCCAGATATCTTTTATTGCTATTATTTTCCTTGTGTCCTTGGGTTATTCATGAATTGGTATTTGTTTTCTTTAAGGACATTTTTCCCTGTTGCTCTGGACACAAGAATAAGCAAATTATAGCAACAGCCAATAAGCTTACATTGCAAGGCTTTCCAGAATGACTACTAATGTGATGTTGCTAACACTTTACTTGAACCATCTGTTATAATGCTACATAACACTGTTACAATGTTATAACTGATGCCATGACAGCTAGTGTCAGCTTATGGCAACTGGCTTAACACTTTTAATGGTATGAACTGTCAGCTGTGCATACCACTAGACAAACTAGGCATGATTGTGTAATGTAAGGTGCTAGCTTAAAACATTGAAGACCACTACAACTGTGAAGTGCTTTTATAACCAAAATAAGTTGGTTCTTCAGACTATATTTGGAAATAATCAAGTAAATGGTGTTTTACTACTTGACATGACTGACATGACACCACTGTAG
Source organism: Salvelinus fontinalis (assembly GCF_029448725.1). NCBI lineage: Eukaryota > Metazoa > Chordata > Actinopteri > Salmoniformes > Salmonidae > Salvelinus > Salvelinus fontinalis. The sequence goes on along the minus strand of NC_074674.1, from coordinate 36,680,239 downwards.
CAATACAGCATAGCCTTCTATAATATGTGCTAGTGTCAGGACTCCCCAGCTATTTCCCTCCAAAGCCCCATTCATAGCTGCTGTCCGAGCACTCTCCATGACACTGATGGTCCTTTAAAAGGCATGCAGAGGAGAATTCCCTTCGCTGTCTGACAATGTAGAACAGCAAAGGAAGGCAGCACAGGCACCCCACCCCCCTCCCGAAGCCTCACTATCCCTCCCTCTTTCTGGATCCACCAACACCACGCCAGCACTGTGTGGCCTGAGAGTGTATTCAGCTCCCCAAATTCAGAGGACTTGGACTGCCTGGTTGCAGTAAGATTCCCCCTCAGGATACGTAGTGGGAGGTTAGGCCGGTTTTGTTTTCTTCTTTGCTCTTTTGAGGCCTCTCTGCTTGCCAATTCTTTCGATGGAGAGAACTTGCCAAGGAGCATAAAACGACAGGCCACAAAACCCCCATTCACCACCAGGTGGCTGGTTTAAATCAGTGGAATTATTTCACCCCATCGTTTGGCTCTTTCAAGGACTGTAAGGCTTGTTATATATGCTTCATTGTTTTGCCCCAGGTGCAGACTAAAAAGGTTGTTTCAAAGACACATTTTTTGCGTACTTCATTTGAGCCATTTTATGTACAGTATAACAGTCATACATTGAATCAAAATTATTCACAATTGCTTAGATGAACAGTAAACAAGCCACGGACAATGCACCAAGTTGTGACTCGATTTCTCACAGTGCATTAATCATGAAGTCAAATGTTACATAGAGATTCCAATGCTTTCTAGAGGGCACTCTACTGTACAATTGTGTCACATCTTTCAACACATTCACGGCTTCTGTTTTATGAACATACTGAACTTGCCTTAATATTTAAACACCATAGTACTGAGCACAGGGCTTTTTGGAGGCACAAACAAGGCAACAAATTTGCCACCTTGCGGTTTGTCAGGCTGATATAGTGGCCTTAATTGGTGCTGGGCCTTCTGGGTCCAGGCTTAGTCAAACGTGGAGAGCTCGACCCTGAATGGCTTCCCGCAAGGTCGGGCTGCCCTCCCCGCCATGTTCACCCAAAAGACCCATACATCACCAGCGACAGACTGGAAATTAATGCGACCGAGATCCAGAGCGCACCAATGTCGTGATCACGTCTCGCTCCCTGGCCAGACTCTTCACAAATGTGCAGTTAAGAGTAAGGCCTCAACTGTGGCAGGGTCTGTCATGTAAATCATCTCAAAATATATTTATTTCGTTGAGTTTCCCCACGTCTTTTGCAGGAAATTGTTTTTTTTAATTTACATATTTTTTAAGGCAAGATTTTCTATAAAAGATGGTGATGAATTACTTATCTCTAATAGCAATCATGACAGTAACTATATCCCTCAAATCTGACTCCTGTCTCCTTCAATTACTAATAAGTTCATTTAACTTTTCCAAAAGAGCAGTGAGGGGTGCTTTGACACCGCTTTGAAGAAACAATTTTGCTGTTACATTATTATCCATCATATAGTAGCTAATTATGATGTTTGCCCTTGACTGTGACCTCCTACTGCGAGTGAGGGCTCACCAGCTTCTAATTCCTTGCTTGAATGAGAGGGATCATTGGATTTAAGCACGCCATCAAGTTCACAACTTTAGTTTTTGAAATATGGCAATAACTACTGTATACAGATATTCATTAATACATTACACCAAACATTCTGCTTTAATTGAGTGCTAAAGCAGTTTGACCTCACATTTTTTGGGACACTCCTCTGCTATTGGGCCTATTGGGAAGCACCATTCTGTATGCAAAGGTTACATCAGGAGCTCACTGAAGAATAGTGAATAAGTTCACAGGTAAGACTGTGTTTACCAAACAGAGCTGCACCATACAACAGGCATTATGTGTAATCCTATATTGTGTGCATAATCAATAATAAGTACTCCAGGGTCCCTAAATGAATTTAGGGGTGTGACTAGTCATTAAATGCTTGTATGCATTATACATTGATGATGTCGTACACATCCTTCATGAAAACAACCCGTCTTATCTCCAGCCTTGAGAGTAGAGCAACTCCACTGATCAGAGAGATACATAACAACAACAAGTGCATCATCAGATTAATGTAATTTAGGGTAGGGAGGAGTGCAAATGAGGAAATACAGTGGTAGAACGCAGTAGACCGAAAGCGATGGATATGTTAACGATACACAACTGAACCCTACTTCGCCACTGCCCATGATTCTCCATTTGTACATGTCTGGCGTTCAGCTCCGACACAGAGCGGGAATAGAGCAGGCTGCACTCCAACATGCAGTAACCTTGATGACACCCTTCATTACTTTGTACAGTCTGATGTCCTGACAGAGGCATTCGGCACCAGATGGAGGGGAGGGACACGGCACACCTCCCATCTCACTCCCACCTTTGTCCTTTAGAGCGGCCAGTAAAATTGGGCTGGGGGGCTGTATGGGGGAGAAATAGGAAGAGAAAGGGGGAGGAGTGGGGCAGTTTGGACCTGGAGTATATCCCAGCGGCTCTGCAGAGCTGTCCTTGTTGAAGGTGCTTTGACAGCAGGTGTCCTCGGCCCTGCACTGACCATGCAATGCCACCAACCTGCGCTTTACGGCATGAGTTAATGGGCCTTCAGCCCGGCCCCTGCCATGCCTCTGTAACCCCCCCAGGATGAGAACACCAGCAGCCATCATCATCGAGTGAGAATGCCAGAGCAGAGTGGAAAGGTTCCCTGACCTGGAAGAGATAGGCCAGGTGATGTGCGGGGACTCAGTACTCAACCCTACCTGATTTCAGGAGTGATATCTGGAGTTCAACACAAAAGGGATTCTGACTTCTGTATATACACTGAGTGTACAAAACATTAAGAACACCTGCTCTTGCAATGACATAGACTGACCAGGTGGATTCAGGTGAAAGCTATGATCCCTTATTGAAGTCACTTGTTAAATCCACTTCAATCAGTGTAGATTTAGGGGACACAGGTTAAAGAAGGATCCTTAAACCTTGACACAATTGAGACAAAATATTTAGTGCTATTGAACGGCTATGTCTAGAACTGCAGTGCTGCTGGCTTGTTTATGCTCAACAGTTTCCCGTGTGTATCAAGAATGGTCCACCACCCAAAGGACATCCAGCCAACTTGACACAACTGTGGGAAGGATTGGAGTCAACATAGGCCAGCATCCCTGTGGAATGCTTTCGACACCTTGTGGGGAGGGGGGGGGGGGGGGGTGCAACTCAGTATTATGAAGGCGTTCTTAATGTTTTGTACACTGTGTATTTTTCCTTCAAGCTGAGCAATCTCAGTTCTCATCCCTTGAATATATCTTTACTCACAGAACACATCCAAAATGACCTATTTTTATTATTATTATTACATTTTAGTCATTTAGCAGATGCTGTTATCCAGATTAATTTACAGTTAGTGCATTCATCTTAAGATAGCTAGGTGGGACAACCACAAAGCTGTCATCAAAGCAGTGGTGGCCACCTTGAGGAATCTCAAATATAAAATATATTTTTATTTGTTTAACACTTTTTTGGTTACTATATGATTCCATGTGTGTTATTTCATAGTTTTGATGTCTTCACTATTATTCTACAATGTGTTTGTCCAAAAGTTTTACTTGTACTGTATATATATATATATGTGGTAATTAATATGGAGTTGGTCCCCCATTTGCTGCTATAACAGCATCGACTCTTCTGGGAAGGCTTTCTACTAGATGTTGGAACATTGCTGTGGGGACATTCAGCCACGAGCATTAGTGAGTTCGGGCACTGATATTGGGCGATTAGGCCTGGCTTGCAGTCGGCGTTACAGTTCATCCAAAAGGTGTTCGATGGGGTTGAGGTGAGGGCTCTGTTCAGGCCAGTCAAGTTCTTCCCCACTGATCTCGACAAACCTTTTCTGTACGGACCTCGCTTTGCGCACGAGAAACAGAAAAAGGCCTTCCCCAAACTGTTGCCAATAGGGAGGAGGTCAGAGAACTGGCAGTGTGGTGCCAGGACAATAACCTCTCCCTCAATGTGAGCAAGACAAAGGAGCTGATCGTGGACTATAGGAAAAGGCAGGCCGAACAGGCCCTCATTAACATTGATGGGGCTGTAGTGGAGCGGGTCGAGAGTTTCAAGTTCCTTGGTGTCCACATCGCCAAAGAACTGTCATGGTCCAAACATACCAAGACAGTTGTGAAGAGGGCACGACAAAACCTTTCCCCCCTCAGGAGACTGAAAAGATTTGGCATGGGTCCTCAGATCCTCAAAAGGTTCTACAGCTCCACCATCGAGAGCATCCTGACTGGTTGCATCACCGCCTGGCATTACAACAGCTCGGCATCTGACCGTAAGGCGGTACAGAGGGTAGTACGAACGGCCCAGTACACCACTGGGGCCAAGCTTCCTACCATCCAGGACCTATACAATAGGCTTGGGGGTAGAAGCTGTTGAGTAGCCTTTTGGTCCTAGAGTTGGCACTCCGGTACCGCTTGCCATGCGGTAGCAGAAGAAACAGTCTATAACTTTTGTGACTGGAGTCTCTGACAATTTTATGGGATAAGACTGCTGAACAATTAATAACATCGCCACCGGACAATTTACCTTGGCACCCCCCCCCCTTTTGTACACTGCTGCTACTCGCTGTTTATTATCTATGCATAGTCACTTCACCCCCACCTACATGTACAAATTACCTCAACTAACCTGTACCCCTGCACACTGACTCGGTACCGGTGCCCCCTGTATATAGCCCCGTTAATGCTATTCTTATTGTGTTACTTTTTATTATTACTTTTTATGTTAGTCTACTTGGTAAATATTTTCTTAACTCTTCTTGAACTGCACTGTTGGTTAAGGGCTTGTAAGTAAGCATTTCACGGTAAAGTCTACACGTATTTGGCGCATTTGACAAATAAAGTTTGATTTGAATTGCAGCCTTGAGTCTTGTTGGGTATGACGCTACAAGCTTGGCACACCTGTATTTGGGGAGTTTCTACCATTCTTCTCTGCAGATCCTCTCAAGCTCTGTCAGGTAGGGTGGGGAGCATTGCTGCACAGCTATTTTCAGGTTTCTCCATAGATTTGATCGTGTTCAAGTCTGGGCTCTGGCTGGGCCACTAAAGGACAATCTGTCCCAATGCCACTCCTGTGTTGTCTTGGCTCTGTGCTTATGGTTGTTGACCTGTTAGAAGGTGAACCTTCCCCCCAGAACCTCTGGAGCAGGTTTCATCAAGGATCTCTCTGTAATAGGACAAACTGACTTGTTGGAAAGGTGACATCCTATAATGGTGCCACATTGAAAATCCCTGAGCTTTTCAGTAAGGCCATTCTGCTGCCAATGTTTGTCTATGGAGATTGCATGACTGTGTGCTTGATTTTATACACCTGTCAGCTACAAAGGTGGCTGAAGTAGCCACACCAAATAAGTCCCCAAACAATACTTTAAATTGCCCAAACAGCACCAGAACATAAAGATGAAATGTATATAGAACTTTGTTCTGGCAATACGATGCATTACAACTAAAAGCAGATTTACCCATCTCAGTGGAGACCGTTGGAACCTCAAGAGTTAACCAACCATGTGAACGTGTTAGGCAACTCAGGTGTCTATACTTCAACAGCAAAGTTAGATATAATGGAAGTTAATGAGATAGGGCCTTGTAAACAAAAAGGGAGTAATGTAAGACATCTATAGGTCTTAGGCGAAGTCCAGCCAACTTTGTGATACAGGATGCAGTGTTAAATATCACAACAGTCATCTGTAACAAAACGAAGGGCACTAAGGTAGACAGCATCCAAAGGTTTAAGAGCAGAACAGATAAGAACAGACTGAATAATCTGCTTCCTACTGTTATGAGAAGGGCACAATCTGTTTCTGTAAAAAAAACTTCAAATGTTAGCTTCTTAACTAGCTCATCTATGTTTTTTAAAATGTAAAATAGATATCAATCCAATGCCTAAGTATTTATATGCGGGAACACCGTTGATTGGAGAACCATCTATTGAGTGAACATTTAGTTAATACAAACATTCTTATGAGAGTTTAAAGACATGTATTTAATGTTGCCTGTATTATGCACAAGTTTTAAATCAGCAAGGGATTCCTGCATAGCTATCAAATCCGACTGTAGTTTTGACCAGTGGCGACCAGAAAATTCAAGCCCCTTGGGTGCTGCCATAGAGTTACATTAGAGGTACCCATCCAAGAAGGGATAAAAGTCAAATCACGTTATATCTACAGTAGCTTTGAATGGACTGATCATGTCAACATCATACTTTCAAAATCTTAGCTAGCGAGCTAGCTGTCACCATCATGAATCAAATCGACAATCTACTGGCAAATCCTTTTCAATCCTTGTCATATGAAGAGAAATTATGAAGAGAAGTTCTAGATTAAACCTTTCGGTGCTCATCGGCCATTGGACATAAACATTACACAAGTTGTAAATTGCAAATTCAACAATGAGTGGTTTGGAACGTAGAAGTGGCTAACTGCAATCACTAGTCTGCTTTTCAGTGGAGAGGATGTGTGGACCAAGTCTGGGTTTAAGGGTCTATTTTCCAAGCTTAAAATGATTAACATTCAATATTGGCCATGCTGTCAATCCAGGATGACTTCTGACACTTTCAAAACAACTGGAAACTCAGGAACTGGGAAATCTCCGATTTCAGTGAGTTCAATACAACTGGTAACTCGGAATAAATCGAGCTCCTACTGGGAAAATATGTTTTGAACAGTCATCCAACTCGGAATTCCAAGTCGGGAACTCGGACCTCTTTCTAGAGCTCCGACTTGAAGATCACTAAGGTCATGATTGAACCTTGTTTTTTCCAGTTCTCATGAAAACACCATAAATCCAGAGAATGACAGACTTTGATGACAAAGTTTGCTGACAGAATCTGCCCATAAAGGACCGCCGTGCCACCTTCCTGTTAAAGTGAGCACAGCATAACAAGGTGAGTTAAAAAATGTATTGTATGCTGCTGCATAAATGTTGTAATATGCCAGGGAGATATGTATATTGTAGCTAAGAAGGTAATATGTGTATGTTGTGTAGGAAGCTGTTAGTAGCCCGTCTGCCTCACCCTAATAATTTCATCCCTTTTCCCCTCATAATTTAGCCTACTGTTCTGACTTGGTGGTGCACATGTAGCCTATAGCCTGTTTTAGAAAAGAACCTCATCAAATTTGTAAGAGCTTTCATTGTCTGCTTATATGCCCCTTGTATTTATTCTTCAGTTCTGACTTGGTGTACAGGGAGAATACTGTAAGAACAGCCCATGTTCTGAATTCTGTCGTTGAAAATTATTTTGACTACATCCGTCCTAGCTCACTCATTAATGTCTTAAATCAAAATTACGGATTGCTTCTTATCCGCTCGACGTCCCCTTATGCTATAGTTCGTACATCTCAATTGTCAGTAGAAACCACATTTGTTTAAGCAAATCAGCCATATCAGCTATGTTTTTTAAAGGCAGTAAATGAGGCTGAATTAATGGTTTTGCTGCCACACAAGGCTCTGCTGATAGCCAGGTGCAACAGTAGTAAGGTGTTGGGACTGACGTTGAGACTTTGCTGTTGGGACAGCTTTATGTAGGCCCTAACAGTTTGTGGGCACTGTTTGTCACCATTAAAGTCCAATTAATGTATTGTTTAGTGTTGTGGCTTTGCTGGCATGCATCAAAAACATTTTGAGAATTTGCCCCACCAATATTTACATGCAGACTAGGATCCAATTGGTCGGCCCCTGTGGATTTCTTGTTGTCTATTGCTAGCAAAGCATCCAGGACTTACTTTTCTGTAAATAGCCTAAAATAAAAAATGTTAACTATTATTTCTCTGATCATTCAGCAAGTTTCCCCTATCAGCATCCAGCCCAATATCATTGTGAATAGGCTTAGAAGCTATTTCATAGAGATAGCCCGCTGAAATAAAATGGTGATTAAATGCATCAATGATGGATTCCTTTTTCATAATTAGTGGCGGTGCGTGGGTAAAGCCAAGCCAGGAAAAAACCCATACAACCAATGTTGTGATAATTGTGTTGTTTGAAACCAGTAGTTCAAACACTATTCGTTCAAACGCACTGCAGAGAAAACCGGAAGAAGAATTATCACTGAATTATCACAGTGAATTATTGTAATGTTTGTTTATGTGTCAAATAATCCCATAAGGGATGGAAATTTGACACAAACATTTAATTTAATTCATTGATTTCATTAATTGATTAATGTAGACTACAGGATAGCCAATGCCATCATACTCTCAAACATGTTGGCAACACAGTATATGACTCTCTCACACACTAGTACACACTTTTTGTTTTAGTTGTCCTAGACTAGGCTACCTGGCTAAAATTCTTGTTAGACTAACTCCCTCGCATGGGCAACAATGAACCAGCTAAGTTAGCTAGCTCGTTAACGTGAGCCCACACTACATCTAGGCTACATATTGAACTTTAATCAACTCAGGCCAGTCACAATGTATGAATTTGGTTAGATCAGAATCAGCGTTATAATCATTGGCCTGCACGGAGAATTAAGTAAAAACCACAAGTCCAAGTTCATTCATGGCTTACGGAAGGGCCGATTTTAGCTAGCTAGCAGGACAACAACACAAGAAGACAAGGTTTTTCAGACAATGACGTTTTGGTTTTGATGTGATTGGTGTGAAGCCATATCTAAACTGGCCTCCTCTGAGGGGTGGGTTTGCTACGCTAGGACCACCCACAGTTGAGCTCACCTCAATGCTGATCGGCTAATTCTTGTATAATTATTTTATAAAGGGAGCCCAAACGCTCGCTGGCATCAATCAATGAAAATGCTACGGCAGCAACATGTCCATCTCTTTTTGGCCAGACAGCATTAGATTCATGGCTACACATACTGAGACAGAGGGACGCTGTTTCCCTCGCTCTGATGATTTCTCTGGTGAGATAGATTCAGCCACTTGCAGTTTGAACAGGAATTATGAAAACACAGAGAGACGAAAGACAAATTGAGTCAATTTAGCATATTCACAGTTAATGATTGTGAGTGGATCAGCGTGGGTTCTAATTATTCATTAGCATATCATATATGAATCTGATTTAACTGAAAATAAGATGTCTTAGAGATGTGAGGATATGATGCCTACACAGTAACGGCGAGGTGATCAAACGTGGCGTTACTATCAGGGCCCTTTAAACACATTGGCAGTTAGTGCAGCTAAGGCTGCCGGCCTCTTTGTCTTCCTGGCAGGCTTTGATGAAAGCCTCTTGGGTGATTGACTCTTACTTATGGAAGTGAACACAGCTAGAGAAAGAGAGCTAGAGAGAGAGAGAGGAGAGAGAGAGAGAGAGAGAGAGGAGAGAGAGATAATTGAAGGGGGTATAGGGAATTATGACTTTCTCACCTTCAGGGGAAGTAGGAAAATCACCCATAGCTATTTAGAATCCCCACATTACTTACTTGCTAGGAATTGAGCTCTTGTGATACAAGTCGTTGTGAGAAATGCTACACATTGATTGCCTGATCCACAGTTAGAGGTGTGACTAAAATTAAATGGTCTGGGATTTCAAAAGATCTGTGGCTAGCAACCATTTCTTAGCAGGATTCATGGTTATGCTCCAGGCGCATGGACAGACAATTAATTGAACAATTTATTAATGTTTATGCTAAATGTTTATCTAATCTGAAGTCAAACGCATTTGTTTCTTATCAAAGAAGTCTCCACAAAGGCCAGCGATGGTAATCTTATACTGTTTATGAATTTTGACCCAAGTCCATTATGATTCAGGAAGACAGCATGACGCTAGTCTTAGGCACTCATAAACTACAGTCGCCATGTGTCACGATCGTTGTAATATGAATCGGAGCAAAATGCAGCGTGGTATGGTTCCATCCTCTTTATTTGGATGTGAAACACACAGAAAACAATAAAGCGCAAAATGAAACGTGAAGCAAATTTAGTGCTCGCAGGCAACTGGACATAGACAAGAACCCTCAAAGCACAATGGGGAAATGGCTGCCTAAATATGATCGCCAATCAGAGACAACGATAAACACCATACCAGGCCAACATAGATATATAATAACCTAGATAACCCACCCTCGTCACACCCCGACCTAACCAACATAGAGAATAAAAAGCTCTCTATGGTCAGGGCGTGACAGGGCGTGAAACACTCTTTAATGGCAAATTGCAACTCGCCAGTGACACACAATAATTCGCTTTACTTTGCTAGGTCAGTACATTGTAAGGTCATATAATATTGTTCATGATAAACTGTCATGACAGAGACTATATATTGAAAATGATTAATCATATATTTTTTTTTGATTTCATTGGGACCAAATAGTCTAAATGCAGTGTTTATTCAACTGGCAGCCGGTTTCCGACAAGAAAATTATATATTTTTCTCGCTGCAGTGCTGATTGGTCCAATCTCCAAACCTCCCAGCAGAAACAAAGAATGGCAGCTGACAGAAATGGAAATAAAAACACTGGTCCATCCAATGTGAAAAATATAACAGAAAACCAGCTGTTTTTGTATCATGGTCTAATTAGCTGCCCTACAATTAAACAATTAGTTTTGGCGGCATATCGCCTTCAGTCACATATTAAACAAGGCCAAAGGTAAACCCATTGATTAGTGTCACGTGAACTCTGCACTGCAACAATAAGGTGGGCCTAGTGTCCCATCATTTAATTAATTGCATGAGCCTTTTGGGAACCGTTTAATAATTTCTGAAAATGTTCCTGAGCCATGAGGGTTAATTGGACGTTCAGCTCTCGAGAAATACCCATGAACACCCAGGAGAAGCACGTCCCTAAAAACAGTTCTGGGTCTGTCTCAGTGAAAATAGCACAGTGACCCTCCCTTGGAGAGCACCTGGTATCCTGCTGTCCCTGTTCTCCTGACAGACCTTACCCACGCTACGTTGTGCAGACAGATGGAGAGGGTCTTGTTGGGTTGGGGGCAGCTCCCCCTGTGTCCACTCAGAGCCCTAATCCACAGATGACCTTTGACTGGCTGGCTCCCCTGGAGAACGTGTGTGTGGGGGGGTATGAATAATGCTCTTAGATGGAGAAGGTGTGGCACGCTCACTGTATTTTGGTAGCTGTGCTGGTATTGGTAGGTTCTATGTAGTGTATGTGTGTTTGTGTGTGTTTCTGCATCTCCCTGACAGAGACAGATGGAGTGGGAGCCACCATATTTACCAGAGGAAGCAGTTTATAGAATTCTGTCAAAGGGGAATAGGCAGAGTTACTGAAATTCAGGCCTCAAGTCACAGCCATCAATCTCTGCAGTGCCAGCCTGGATCAGACAACAGGGAGAGATAGTTTGTTAGTGTTCACAGAAAATCAGATATGAATGTTACGCCTCAATGGCAGACTATTTTTGGGGTCTCTTAGAATGGCAAGGACATGCTGTTTGCTCACTTTAATCCATGTATCTCTGCAAGCACGAAAGCTTAGTTTGTGGTCATCAATATGTAAACACTTTGTTCTGTTCGGTCAATCCTACCACAGGAATTGTAACAGCAAGTCTTTATTAATGGGCAGTCGCTATAAACTGTTGGCTTATAGTGGGGATTAGTAGTCTGTGGTTCATACATGGTCGTTCACTTTAATCTTATTTTCTAGCTGTACTGACAATTAAACTACTTTGTCAGTGTTAACTGTGCATACATACTGTACATTTTAGGAAAACGTTTAAATGGTAATTTTGTCATTTATAAAGGGATGCTTCGGGATTTTTGCAATGATGTCCTTTATCTAATTCCCCAGAGTCACATTAACTTTTGGATACCATTTTTATGTTTCAGTGTCCAGTATGAAGGATGTTAGAGGTAGTTGTGCGACCAATGCTAACTATCTTTAGTGCAATGACTGGAAGTCTATAGGTATCTACTACAATGCTAGTTAGCAACTTCCTTCAAACTGCATGCAGAGACAAGAAAATGGTATCCACGAGTTCATCCGACTCTTGGGAAGTAGATGGCCTCATTGCCCAAATCCCGAAGTATCCCTTTCAAATTGAACTCTGTGAAAATCATCAATCAATCAATCAAGTTTATTTTATATAGCCCTTCGTACATCAGCTAATATCTCGAAGTGCTGTACAGAAACCCAGCCTAAAACCCCAAACAGCTAGTAATGCAGGTGTAGAAGCACGGTGGCTAGGAAAAACTCCCTAGAAAGGCCAAAACCTAGGAAGAAACCTAGAGAGGAACCAGGCTATGAGGGGTGGCCGGGTGGAGATTATAACAGAACTATGCCAAGATGTTCAAAAATGTTCATAAGTGACAAGCATGGTCAAATAATAATCATGAATAATTTTCAGTTGGCTTTTCATAGCCGATCATTAAGAGTTGAAAAACAACAGGTCTGGGACAGGTGGCGGTTCCATAACCGCAGGCAGAACAGTTGAAACTGGAATAGCAGCAAGGCCAGGCGGACTGGGGACAGCAAGGAGTCACCACGCCCGGTAGTCCCGACGTATGGTCCTAGGGCTCAGGTCCTCCGAGAGAAAGAAAGAGAAAAGGAGAAAATTAGAGAGAGCCAAGATTTTCAAAATGTTCATAAATGACAAGCATGGTCAAATAATAATCAGGAATAAATCTCAGTTGGCTTTTCATAGCCGATCATTAAGAGTTGAAAACAGCAGGTCTGGGACAGGTAGGGGTTCCGTAACTGCAGGCAGAACAGTTGAAACTGGAATAGCAGCAAGGCCAGGCGGACTGGGGACAGCAAGGAGTCATCATGCCCGGTAGTCCTGACGTATGGTCCTAGGGCTCAGGTTCTCAGAGAGAGAGAAAGAAAGAGAGAACGAGAGAATTAGAGAGAGCATACTTAAATTCACACAGGACACTGGATAAGACAGGAGAAGTACTCCAGGTATAACCAACTGACCCTAGCCCCCCGACACAAACTACTGCAGCATAAATACTGGAGGCTGAGACAGGAGCGGTCAGGAGACACTGTGGCCTCATCCGAAGAAACCCCCGGACAGGGCCAAACAGGAAGGATATAACCCCACCCACTTTGCCAAAGCACAGCCCCCGCACCACTAGAGGGATATCTTCAACCACCAACTTAATAATGGCAATCAAAATCATGGCATTAGATGTAAAGAAAGTTATGCACACAACTCTGAAAAGGCAGAACCATCATCAACTAAGAATAGGGAGGTTATTTTAATTAATAGAGCTAACATTTAATGATCTAATTTGACATTTTTATTGATATGCAAGTGATTCACATACTTATTCTATGCTAGGTAATGAAGTTGGGACTTGTTCAGTCAAGCCCTGTATATTTATAAGTCAATAAACAAACTAAACAAAATCATAAGCATTTCGCTGCACACGCTATAACATCTGCTAAACTGTGTACGCGACCATAAACTTTTACTAGATTTTTTATTTGAAAACATTAACAGAATAGGGTTTTTTATTTTGTGTCCATTCTTATGTTCATGAGAAAAATATATGATCTTTTTATAGCATGTGTTTCATCTCATCAGAATAACAATGTGAACTGAGGATTCCCCCGTCTTGGAATGGGTTTTACAGAGAGTGTGTAGCCCTCTGGAAAACAGGATTTGTTCCATGTAATCCCCTTTATATTCTCAAGATTTGTTTGTCTTGTCACAAACCATCATCCTCAATGGAATGATTCCCTCAATCTACAGCTTAGAACAATACACAGATCTGCTCATAACTGACAATTTTGTTCCTCTCTATCAATAAGGCTTTCTATCCAGCCATGTCTTTGACACAAGGTTTGGTTAGAGCTCTCATTGTTGAGAGTTGTGTGTATTTGGCGCATTACTTCCATTCATCAGAATATTTTTCTTCAGCTAGGCTTTTTGAACTGTTATAAAACTGACAAGGAAGGCTAGGTTCTCTAACCTGCCTCTCCTCCTCTCCCTCTCTCGCTCTTTCTCTGTACTCTCTCAAGTATTACTTGATCACATTGGCCTCATCTCTACAGCAGAAGAATTGCATTTCACAGTGGACATTTGGTAACCCTCCTCCTCCAAATAAATATATAAATACATGAATGAAGACAGCTGCACATAGTGAAGTCGAACGAGCAGCAGCATAATTATTCCTGGCCGCTGTGATTTATGTAGCTTCCTTGCCGAGGTGAAGAGACATTTTTAAAGGGGACTTGCTGATGGTGAATTCACAGGTGTTGATGAATACATTTGGCTGATGGGAAGCCTGTTAATTCACCCCAGGGGATGTGTTAAAGCTACATTTGGGAAATGGGGAGTCGGTTATAGTTGGATGGCGAGGATAAAGTTCCCCTCACGCTCTTTGAAGGAGGTGTTCTGTACATCTAGTTCACATTGTGACTTCCTGCATGGCTTTCAACAACTTGGGTGGCTCAGGCTCCTATTAGAAAACTATTTGATCAAGGTAGAGGAATTGGTCACACCACTTGTTCTAGTGTTCTATAAAGCCTCTGGACAATGTAATGTCACCTGTAAATAGCCCTTATGTAAATGAATGTTACTTAATAATGAAACACTCATCCTCATCTGTTGCATCAATGCTGCCTAGTCAGTTTCTCAGTCAGCTGATGAGAGCAGACTGGACGGTAGACAGCTGTATGGGTCAATACATAATCAGTAACCATGAACCTCTGACACAGAAGAAAATTGAGAATTCCTTGCAGCTGCTCCTTCCCTCTATTTGTGATTGCATTTAGCTGTGTTCTGACTCCTGTGAAAATATCTCATCTTAACCTGTGACAGTGTTATCTGGTGACTGCAAGCACCTTCAATTTCTCAGTCAGACTCACACATAAACATGCATTGATTGTCAATGCAGTCACAGTCACAGTTATGATTGTGTTCAGTAAGTAATTTCTCAAATGTGTTCTTTCTGTTTAGTCACTATCATACAAGTGTGTCTTCTCGCACCAAAACACCTCTATTGCCACTTGATTATCACACTTAATTTCCCTCATACTATGTCTTAAAAGAGCTATTGTGGATACCGCAATGTGGGTTAGATTCAACTGAGCTAAAGAGAGAAATAGTAATGGTGTCTTTTTGTAGGCATTAACTCCACCATGGTTCTTTGGACAAAGCCTATGATGAAAATGGAAAAAGCCTTTTTGGATAAACGCTGAAAATAAGGCCTGTGGTAAACACAGGCTTAGGAGATCTTATACGTCTTGTTCTATGAGATAGTCTTCATCAGCTAACATCACCTTTTTTTGAAGAATTTATATAATAAAAAACATAAAGGCTTTATGATTCACAAAGGTCATGTTAACTGCCTGCTATTATCTCATAGAACAAAACGTATAACATCTCCTAAGCCTTTGTTACCCTCAGACCTTATGTTCAGTGTTCATTTCCGGGTTTTAGGACTACAAGCTGGCGAGCTCTATAGTCTCTCAGGAATAGGCCCGTGATGCAGTGGGAAGAGCCACTATGAGAAAGAGTGATTTGGGAGGGTGGTAGGTACCTTTCCAGAGTGATCTCTTTAGTGGTTTCAGAATAATCCTATTAGACTAGGTCAGTGCGATGCGCTCCAATTACCTGCTGTCACAGCAGCGCCTTCCAGCTTTTTAGATGTCATAGGTGATTTGGGATAGGACAAAGAGAGTGCATGAAGTACACAAAGAAGGAGATCGCAAGGATGTTTCTCGCTCAAAACTATCTCCAGATGACGCCGTTTGTTATAATATTATGATGAAATGTGCACAAACCTATCTTCAATTCATGTCACTGTATACTTAACATTTCTAAAGCATATCACAAATGCATAGATTAGAACTACAGTAATTACTGTAGTTAATCTCTGAGCCAACATTCAACTCATGGAACAGACCCTTTGACAAAGAACTTTGGCTCTGCATGTATTCAGGACACCGAATTTACATGACAACACTTGCACTTGTAACTTCTGATGCTATGGAACAGAATTAGTGGCATTAACCTGTCTAGGATCAGCGTGCCGCTAGCGGCACTCCCCCCCCCCCCCCCACTGAAAAACCAGTGCCGCGAAATTCAAAAAAAATATTTTTTTAAAATATTTAACTTTCACACATTAAAGTCCAATACAGCTAATGAAAGACACAGATCTTATGAATCCAGTCAACATTTCCGATTTTTAAAATGTTTTACAGGGAAGACACAATATGTAAAGATGTACATCTATTACCTAAAAACACATTAGCATATTCCACCATCTTTTATTTGTCCACCAACACCAGTAGCCATCACCAATTCGGCTAAACTAAGATATTTATAGCCTCTAACCAACAAAAAAACTCATTAGATGACAGTCTGATAACATATTTATGGTATGGGATAGGTTTTGTTAGAAAAAAGTGCATATTTCAGGTAGATGGCATAGTTTACAATTGCACCCACCATCACAAATGGACTAGAATAATTACAATGAGCAACGTGTTTACCTAACTACTAATCATCAAACATTTCGTAAAAATACACAGCATACACGAATCGAAAGACACAGATCCTGTGAATACAGACAATATTTCAGATTTTCTAAGTGTCTTACAGCGAAAACACAATAAATCGTTATATTAGCTTAGCACATAGCAATTAGCAGCCCAGCATTGATTCTAGCCAAAGTGAGCGATAAAAGTCAACATCGCCAAAAGATATTAATTTTTTCACTAACCTTCTCAGAATTCTTCCGATGACACTCCTGTAACATCACATTACAACATGCATATACAGTTTGATCGAAAATGTTTATATTTAGCCACCAAAATCATGGTTAGACAATGTGAAATGTAGACAAGCTGGTAAAGAAAACGTCCTTGCGCCACTTAGACAGTGATCTACTCTTATACATAAATACTCATAAACGTGACTAAAAAATATAGGGTGGACAGGGATTGATAGACAATTTAATTCTTAATACAATTGCGTTATTACATTTTTTAATTTATCCTTACTTTTCAATACAGTTTGCGCCAAGCGAAGCTACGTCAAAAAACATGGCGTCCTAAGCCACTAAAATGTTTCGACAGAAACACGATTTATCATAATAAAAATGTCCTACCTTGAGCTGTTCTTCCATCAGTATCTTGGGCAAAGGATCCTTTCTTGGGAGAAATCGTCTTTTGGTGGAAAGCTGTCCTCTTGCCATGTGGAAATGTCAACTACGTTCGGGATGAACTGAAAAGCGTGACCAACTTTTCACATCGTTGCAAAAATAAATGTCCCAAAATCGCACTAAACGGATATAAATTGCTATAAAACGCTTTAAATTAACTACTTTGTGATGTTTGTAACTCCTATAACGAGTGAAAAGATGACCGGAGAAATATAACAGGCTAAACTAACGCTTGGAACAGGAGAGGGTCGGTGTCTTCCACGCGCGTTACGCAGCAAGAAAAGACTTGCTAGCTAAAGGTTTTTTTCATTTGTAGGGCCTGTGAACGAGCAATCGAGCCCGTTGGAATCGTCATCACGTAAAGGCATCCAGGGGAAGACGTAAGAAGTGTCCGTATAGTCATAGCAACGACAGTGCCCGTTTAAATGACTTCAGAAAAGTGGCCAACGTTTCTCAAATCTGACTCCATGTCAGGGAAATTGCTGTAGAATGGGCTCTGTTCCACTTAGAGACAAAATTTCAACTCCTATAGAAACTATAGACTGTTTTCTATCCAATAATAATAATAATATGCATATTGTACGATCAAGGATTTTGTGGGAAGCCGTTTAAAAAATTAGCCACATTAGCATAAATAGTCTAAACAGCGCCCCCATCCCCAACAGGTTAAGCTAATTGAAGCTATTTCCCCAAAGCAGTCAGGAGTCAAAATGTCATTTAATCAGCCGTTCCTTGATCCTGTGAAATTGGCATCAAAACATTACCGCTACAGTGACCAATGAACCACAAATGCCTCCCATTGTGTTCCATGCTAGTACGATTGATGTATGGTTTACATATAGGCTAAACAAGAACAAAACAATGCATAGGGCAGGAATTATTGTGTCCTTTTTCAGTTAAAAAACATAATTTTGTCTATACATTTGAGCAGTGGTGTAAAGTACTTAACTTCTTGCGACTACAGGGGGTGCTGTTTTCTCATTAGCATAATTGCATTACAGATTAAATGGCTTCCTACTAAATTCTTGCTCGTACAATATGCATATTATTACTATTATTGGATAGAAAACACTCTAGTTTCTATAGGCGTTGGAATTTTGTCTCTGAGTGGAACAGAACTCATTCTACAGCAATTTCCCTGACATGGAGTCAGATTTCACACATTTTGGCCCCTGATCTGGAGTCAGTTTAAAGGCCACTGTGAACGCTATCAGGATACGGACACTGCTTACGTCTTCCCCTGGATGCCTTTACGTGATGACGATTTGAATGGTATCAATTGCGCAATCACAGCCCCTATAAAACAAAAACACTTGTAGGTAGGAACTCTTTTCCAGATGCGTCGGGCGCGCGGTGGACACGGACCTGCTCTTTTTCCTAGCATTAGTGTAGCCAGTTATATTTCTCCGGTCATGTTTCTACTCGCTATAGGAGTTAAAAACATCATAAGGTAGTTAATTTAAACCGTTTTATAGCAATTTATATCCGTTTAGTGCGATTTTGGGATATTTATTTCTGAGACACTGTGAATCTCTGGGCACGGTTCCAGTTCATGCCGAACGCAATGGGCATTTCTACATGGCAAGAGGACAGCTTTCGACCAAAAGACGATTAGACCCAAGAAAGGATTCTTTGCCCAAGATTCTGATGGAAGAACAGCTCAAAGTAGGAACAATTTATTATGATAAATCGTGTTTCTGTCGAGAAATGTTAATCGCTTATGACGCCATTTTGTTTGACGTAGCTTCGCTTGGCGCAAACTGTATTGAAAAGTAAGGATAATTTAAAAAATGTAAATCAGCGATTGTATTAAGAATTAAATTGTCTATCAATCGCTGTCCACCCTATATTTTTTAGTCACGTTTATGAGTATTTATGTATACGACTAGATCACTGTCTAATATGGCGCACGACATTGTCTGACCAGCTGGGCAACTTTTGTCATTGTCTAACCATGATTTTGGTGGCTAAATATGCACATTTTCGAACAAACTGTATATGTATGTTGTAATGTGATGTTACAGGAGTGTCATCTGAAGAATTCTGAGAAGGTTAGTGAAAAAATAATATATTTTGGCGATGTTTACGTTATCGCTCTCTTTGGCTAGAATCAATGCTCTGGTAACGTTTGCATATGTGGTATGCTAATATAACGATTTATTGTGTTTTCGCTGTAAGACACTTAGAAAATCTGAAATGTTGTCTGTATTCACAGGATCTGTGTCTTTCGATTAGTGTATGCTGTGTATTTTTACGAAATGTTTGATGATTAGTAATTAGGTAAACACGTTGCTCTATGTATTTATTCTAGTCCATTTGTGACGGTGGGTGCAATTGTAAACTATGATATCTACCTGAAATATGCACATTTTTCTAACAAAACCTATCCTATACCATAAATATGTTATCAGACTGTCATCTGATGAGTTTTTCCTTGGTTAGTGGCTATCAATATCTTAGTTTAGCCGAATTGGTGATAGCACCTGATGGAGTAAGAAACTGATGGAGTTAGAAAAGTGGTGTCTTTTGCTAACGTGATTAGCTAATAGATTTACATATTTTGTCTTCCCTGTAAAACATTTTAAAAATCTGAAATGGTGGCTTTATTCACAAGATCTGTATCTTTCATTAGGTGTCTTGGACTTGTGATTTAATGATATTTAGATGCTACTATTTAATTGTGACGCTATGCTAGGCTATGCTACTCAGTGTGGGGGGGGGGGAGTGGGGGGTGATCCCGGACCCGGGGTAGATACTCGTGAAAGGTTAAGTAAAAATACTTTAAAGTACTACTTAAAACCTCTTATGGCTGAGATAGGCTAAGATCCCGTTAACCTGTTTGGGCTGCAAGCTGAATATTGAAAAAACTGGAAAATGTGTGCACATTTTCAAACGGCCTCCTAAGAAACTTTTTATTTTCCAATATGCATATATTTACTACTGTTGGATAGATAACAGTCTATAGTTTCTAAAAAGGTTTGAATTGTTTCTCTAAGTCGAACAGAAATATTTTTACAGCCATTTTCCCAGCCGAATTGAGATTTCCAAAATGCGATGTGTCTCTTTAAGACCTTCTCTATAAAAGGCCCTTTGACTTGGGACCATAGGAACACGTCACACGCATTCGTCAGGCTGTAATGCGGAAGTGAGAATTGAAAGGAGTCGAATATCTCGTCCATGGACTGAATAACACACCTTCTTGTGAGACCTGCGCAGTTAAAAAAAAATTCCGGGCGCGAAGCATAATTTGGTCTCGGCTTCTGGAACAAGGTAGATAACGGTGAATATGATGTCTGACTACGATATTATTTGATACATGTCACAAAATCATCCTAAAGTATGTTTTTTCAATATACTTTAATTATATTATTGCAATTTATTCTGGACTTTAGATGTGATACGACGGAAGAATTTTTTTAAGAAACGCTGTGTAGCCCCGCAATGCTATTGTGCTTGCTAACCAAAGAGGGAAATAATTCGTTCTGGAACCCAACTAAAGACTCTACTGGACATTGGACCCCGTTACAACATTCTGATGGAATATCAACAAAGATAAGACCCAATTTGGGATGCTTTTTCATATATCTGTTGAGCTGTGCTGTGCTAAGTGGGCTAACTGTGCTAGGCTAGCGCTTGACCAATGCTAGTGCTGACTTATGCTAGCTTATGTTGTTAGCTAATATAACGATATATTGTGTTTTCGCTGTAAAACACTTCAAAAATCGGAAATGTTGGCTTTATTCACACGATATCTGTCTTTCATTAGCTATCCACCATATGTTTTTCTGAAATGTTTTATGAGGTGTAATTAGTAGCCGACGTTGGTGTATGTATTTTCTCTGGCTACTCCCGTCTGGATTCAGACTCTAGCTATGTGTTAGCATTTTTGGGTAGCATCAATGTAAAACTGATTTATAGCTAAAATATGCACTTTTTATGAACAAAACATAGATTTATTGTGTAACATGTTATATGACTGTCATCTGAGGTAGTTTTTTCTGGGCTCTTTAGGTTGGTTTTAGTTTATTTCGGTTGGCTTGTGCATGCTACTTGAATCATAATTCATACTTCATAATCATATCCATACGTGTCTGTCCACTTTTGTATTTGGTGGTGAGCTAACATAAATATATGTGGTGTTTTCTCTGTAAAACATTTAAAAAATCGGACATGTTGGCTGGATTGACAATATGTTTATCTTTCAAATGCTGTATTGGACTTGTTTACATTTACATTTAACATTTAAGTCATTTAGCAGACGCTCTTATCCAGAGCGACTTACAAATTGGTGCATTCACCTAATGACATCCAGTGGAACAGCCACTTTACAATAGTGCATCTACATCTTTTAAGGGGGGGGGGGGGGCAGAAGGATTGCTTTATCCTATCCTAGGTATTCCTTGAAGAGGTGGGGTTTCAGGTGTCTCCGGAAGGTGGTGATTGACTCCGCTGTCCTGGCGTCGTGAGGGAGTTTGTTCCACCATTGGGGTGCCAGAGCAGCGAACAGTTTTGATTGGGCTGAGCGGGAACTGTACTTCCTCAGTGGTAGGGAGGCGAGCAGGCCAGAGGTGGATGAACGCAGTGCCCTTGTTTGGGTGTAGGGCCTGATCAGAGCCTGAAGGTACTGAGGTGCCGTTCCCCTCACAGCTCCGTAGGCAAGCACCATGGTCTTGTAGCGGATGCGAGCTTCAACTGGAAGCCAGTGGAGAGAGCGGAGGAGCGGGGTGACGTGAGAGAACTTGGGAAGGTTGAACACCAGACGGGCTGCGGCGTTCTGGATGAGTTGTAGGGGTTTGATGGCACAGGCAGGGAGCCCAGCCAACAGCGAGTTGCAGTAATCCAGACGGGAGATGACAAGTGCCTGGATTAGGACCTGCGCCGCTTCCTGTGTGAGGCAGGGTCGTACTCTGCGGATGTTGTAGAGCATGAACCTACAGGAACGGGCCACCGCCTTGATGTTAGTTGAGAACGACAGGGTGTTGTCCAGGATCACGCCAAGGTTCTTAGCGCTCTGGGAGGAGGACACAATGGAGTTGTCAACCGTGATGGCGAGATCATGGAACGGGCAGTCCTTCCCCGGGAGGAAGAGCAGCTCCGTCTTGCCGAGGTTCAGCTTGAGGTGGTGATCCGTCATCCACACTGATATGTCTGCCAGACATGCAGAGATGCGATTCGCCACCTGGTCATCAGAAGGGGGAAAGGAGAAGATTAGTTGTGTGTCGTCTGCATAGCAATGATAGGAGAGACCATGTGAGGTTATGACAGAGCCAAGTGACTTGGTGTATAGCGAGAATAGGAGAGGGCCTAGAACAGAGCCCTGGGGGACACCAGTGGTGAGAGCGCGTGGTGAGGAGACAGATTCTCGCCACGCCACCTGGTAGGAGCGACCTGTCAGGTAGGACGCAATCCAAGCGTGGGCCGCGCCGGAGATGCCCAACTCGGAGAGGGTGGAGAGGAGGATCTGATGGTTCACAGTATCGAAGGCAGCCGATAGGTCTAGAAGGATGAGAGCAGAGGAAAGAGAGTTAGCTTTAGCAGTGCGGAGCGCCTCCGTGATACAGAGAAGAGCAGTCTCAGTTGAGTGACTAGTCTTGAAACCTGACTGATTTGGATCAAGAAGGTCATTCTGAGAGAGATAGCAGGAGAGCTGGCCAAGGACGGCACGTTCAAGAGTTTTGGAGAGAAAAGAAAGAAGGGATACTGGTCTGTAGTTGTTGACATCGGAGGGATCGAGTGTAGGTTTTTTCAGAAGGGGTGCAACTCTCGCTCTCTTGAAGACGGAAGGGACGTAGCCAGCGGTCAGGGATGAGTTGATGAGCGAGGTGAGGTAAGGGAGAAGGTCTCCGGAAATGGTCTGGAGAAGAGAGGAGGGGATAGGGTCAAGCGGGCAGGTTGTTGGGCGGCCGGCCGTCACAAGACGCGAGATTTCATCTGGAGAGAGGGGAGAGAAAGAGGTCAAAGCACAGGGTAGGGCAGTGTGAGCAGAACCAGCGGTGTCGTTTGACTTAGCAAACGAGGATCGGATGTCGTCGACCTTCTTTTCAAAATGGTTGACGAAGTCGTCTGCAGAGAGGGAGGAGGGGGGGGGGAGGGGGAGGAGGATTCAGGAGGGAGGAGAAGGTGGCAAAGAGCTTCCTAGGGTTAGAGGCAGATGCTTGGAATTTAGAGTGGTAGAAAGTGGCTTTAGCAGCAGAGACAGAAGAGGAAAATGTAGAGAGGAGGGAGTGAAAGGATGCCAGGTCCGCAGGGAGGCGAGTTTTCCTCCATTTCCGCTCGGCTGCCCGGAGCCCTGTTCTGTGAGCTCGCAATGAGTCGTCGAGCCACGGAGCGGGAGGGGAGGACCGAGCCGGCCTGGAGGATAGGGGACATAGAGAGTCAAAGGATGCAGAAAGGGAGGAGAGGAGGGTTGAGGAGGCAGAATCAGGAGATAGGTTGGAGAAGGTTTGGGCAGAGGGAAGAGATGATAGGATGGAAGAGGAGAGAGTAGCGGGGGAGAGAGAGCGAAGGTTGGGACGGCGCGATACCATCCGAGTAGGGGCAGTGTGGGAAGTGTTGGACGAGAGCGAGAGGGAAAAGGATACAAGGTAGTGGTCGGAGACTTGGAGGGGAGTTGCAATGAGGTTAGTGGAAGAACAGCATCTAGTAAAGATGAGGTCAAGCGTATTGCCTGCCTTGTGAGTAGGGGGGGAAGGTGAGAGGGTGAGGTCAAAAGAGGAGAGGAGTGGAAAGAAGGAGGCAGAGAGGAATGAGTCAAAGGTAGACATGGGGAGGTTAAAGTCACCCAGAACTGTGAGAGGTGAGCCGTCCTCAGGAAAGGAGCTTATCAAGGCATCAAGCTCATTGATGAACTCTCCAAGGGAACCTGGAGGGCGATAAATGATAAGGATGTTAAGCTTGAAAGGGCTGGTAACTGTGACAGCATGGAATTCAAAGGAGGCGATAGACAGATGGGTAAGGGGAGAAAGAGAGAATGACCACTTGGGAGAGATGAGGATCCCGGTGCCACCACCCCGCTGACCAGAAGCTCTCGGGGTGTGCGAGAACACGTGGGCAGACGAAGAGAGAGCAGTAGGAGTAGCAGTGTTATCTGTGGTGAGCCATGTTTCCGTCAGTGCCAAGAAGTCGAGGGACTGGAGGGAGGCATAGGCTGAGATGAGCTCTGCCTTGTTGGCCGCGGATCGGCAGTTCCAGAGGCTACCGGAGACCTGGAACTCCACGTGGGTCGTGCGGGCTGGGACCACCAGGTTAGGGTGGGCGCGGCCACGCGGTGTGAGGCGTTTGTATGGTCTGTGCAGAGAGGAGAGAACAGGGATAGACAGACACATATTTGGCAGGCTACAGAAGAGGCTACGCTAAAGCAAAGGAGATTAGAATGACAAGTGGGCTACACGTCTCGAATGTTCAGAAAGTTAAGCTTACGTAGCAAAAAATCAATAAAATTACAAATCTTATTGACTAAAATGATATAGTACTGCTGGCTGGTGAAGTAGCCTGGCTAGCAGTAGCTGCGTTGTTGAAAGTGAAGCTGGCTAGGTGACCTCGACAGTTTCTCTAAATTTCTCTAAACTACACAATTATCATGGATACAAGGACAGCAAAGACAACTAGCTAACACTACGCTAATCAAGTCGTTCCGTTGTAATGTAAGTTTCTACAGTGCTGCTATTCGGTAGAAGTTGGCTAGCTAGCAGTGTTAGCTAGCAGTGTTGGCTAGGTAGGAGGACAGCAGCGCGGCAGGCGAAACTAGCTGGCTAGCTAACCGATAATTACTCAAAGTTACACAATTATCTTAGATACAAAGCTAGCAAAGAAAACTATGTAGCTAGCTAACACTACACAAAACAAGTCGTTCCGTTGTATTGTAATCGTTTCTACAATGCTCTTCGGTGGCAAGCTGGCTAGCTAGCAGTGATGGCTACGTTGCGTTAATTTCGAACGAAAATAGCTCGCTAGCGAACCTCAATAACGACGCAATTATGTTTGATAAAAGACGGCTATGTAGCTAGCTAAGATCAAACAAATCAAACCGTTGTACTGTAATGAAAATGAAAATCAGACCGTTGTACTATAATGAAATGTAATGAAAAGTTATACTACTATTCGGTAGACGGTGGACGTTTGCTAGCTGCTGGGCAGATAGCAGTGGACAACGAGACGACGAAATACGATAATTACGCAGTTATCTTTGATACACAGACGGCTATGTAGCTAGTTAAGAAGAAATTGCTAAGGTTGGACAAATTAAATCGTTGTACTATAATGAAATGTAATGAAAAGTTATAAAAGTTATACTACCTGCAGAGCGAATGCAAATGCGACCGCTCGCCCCAAACCGGATGTCGGAGACACATTGTTAATGTGTAAAAGTTAAATATTTTTAAAAAATAGATTTTGAATTTCGCGCCCTGCAGCTGTTGTCATTTTCGTCCGATTTCGGGCTTGCAGCCCAAACAGGTTTTAACGGGATCGATTTGACAACAGCCAGTGAAAATGCAGGGCACCAATTTCAAACAACAGAAATCTCATAATTAAAATTCCTCGAACATACAAGTATTTCACACCATTTTAAAGATAAACTTGTTGTTAATCCCACCACAGGGTCCGATTTCAACAAGGCTTTACGATGAAAGCACACAAAACGATTATGTTTGGTCAGTACCTAGTCACAGAAAAACACAGCCATTTTTCCAGCCAAAGAGAGGAGTCAGAAAAAGCAGAAATAGAGATAAAATGAATCACTAACCTTTGATGATCTTCATCAGATGACACTCATAGGACTTCATGTTACACAATACATGTATGTTTTGTTCGATAAAGTTCATATTTATATCCAAAAATCTCAGTTTACATTGACGCGTTACGTTCAGTAGTTCCAAAACATCCGGTGATTTTGCAGAGCCATATCAATTTACAGAAATACTCACAATAAACATTGATAAAAGATACAACTGTTATGCATGGCATTTTAGATCCACTTCTTCTTAATGCAACCGCTGTGTCAGATTTTAAAAAAACTTTACGGGAAAAGCACACCATGCAATAATCTGAGTACAGCGCTCAGACAACAAACCAAGCCATACAGATATCCACAATGTGGTGGAGTCAACAAAGTCAGAAATAGCATTATAAATATTCACTTACCTTTGATGATCTTCATCGGAATGGAATCCCAGTTCCACAATAAATGTTTGATTTGTTAGATAAAGTCCATCATTTATGTCCAAATACCTCCTTTTTGTTAGCGCATTTAGTACACAATCCAAACTCACGACGCGCAGGCAAGTCCAGGCGAAAGTTCAGACGAAAAGTCATATTACAGTTCGTAGAAACATGTCAAATGAAGTATAGAATCAATCTTTAGGATGTTTTTATCATAAATAAATAACAATATCTTCAATAATGTTTCAACCGGAGAATTCATTTGTCTGTAGAAATGCAATGGAACAGAGCTAACTCTCGCGTGAACATGCGCGACCATTCAGCTCTCATTCCCCCCTCCTTCACAGTAGAAGCAAGGAAGGAGGTTCTAAAGACTGTTGACATCTAGTGGAAGCCTTAGGAAGTGCAATATGACCCCGTAGACACTGTATATTGGATAGGCAAACCTACAAACCTCAGATTTCCCACTTCCTGGTTGGATTTCTTCCCAGGTTTTTGCCTGCCATATGAGTTCTGTTATACTCAGACATCATTCAAACATTTTTAGAAACTTCAGAGTGTTATATATCCAAATCTACTAATAATATGTATACATTAGCAACTGGGCCTGAGTAGCAGGCAGTTTACTATGGGCACCTTATTCATCCAAGCTACTCAGTACTGCCGCGAGCCATAATACGTTTTTAAGTAGTTTTTTGGGGAATCTATACTTTACTATTTATATTTTTGACAACTTTTCCTAAAGAAAATGTGACATTTTCCTGACACACAAAAGCACTTGTTACATTTTGAAAGGAACATGGTCCAATTTACACACCTCTGGTCATCCCTACTGCCTCTGATTTGGCGGACTCACTAAACACAATTGCATCGTTTGTAAATTATGTCTGAGTGTTGGAGTGTGCCTTTGACAATCCATCAACAAAAAACTATTTTAAAATGGTGTCGTCTGGTTTGCTTAATATAAGGTATTTGAAATGGTTTATTAAGTACATGTTAGCAATCCCATTTACTTTTGATACTTAAGTACTGTATATTTAAAACCAAATACTTTATATTTTACTGGCGACTTTCACTTTTACTTGAGTCATTTTCTATTAAGGTATCTTTACTTTTACTAAAGTATGACAATTGAGTGCTTTTTCCACCACTGCATTTGAGACAAGATGAACATGACATTGTTAGGGTGTCACAGTGACCCTATAATTTGACGTAACCTCATTGCCCAAACATCTCTATGTCGATCACTTGTTTGAGTTGGCAAGGCGACTGGTAATATGGCAGAATATAGTGTAGTTATTCACTCCGCAAGGCAATCAAACAAGCTAATCGTCAATATAGAGAAAGTGGAGTCGCAATTCAACGGCTCAGACATGAGACGTATGTGGCAGGGACTACAGACAATCCCGGACTACAAAAGGAAAACCAGCCACGTTGCCGAGACCAACGTCTTGCTTCCGGACAGGCTAAACACATTCTTTGCACGTTTTGAGGATAACGCAGTGCCACTGACGCGGCCGGCTACCAAGGACTGTGGGCTCTCCTTCTCCATGAGCGAGAGTAAAACATTTAAATGTGTTAACCCTCACAAGGCTGCCGGTCCAGACGGCATCCCTATCTGCGTCCTCAGAGCATGCGCAGACCAGCTGGCTGGTGTGTTTACGGACATATTCAATCAATCCCTATCCCAGTCTGCTGTCCCCACATGCGTCGAGATGGCAACCATTGTTCCTGTACCCAAGAAGGCAAAGGTAACTGAACCTAATGACTATCACCCCGTAGCACTCACCTCTGTCATCATGAAGTGCTTTGAGAGACTAGTCAAGGATCATATCACCTCTACCTTACCAGCCACCCTAGACCCACTTCAATTTGCTTACCGCCCCTATAGATCCACAGACGATTCAATCGCCATCACTCTGCACACTGCCCTATCCCATCTGGACAAGAGGAATACCAACAGTGGCTTGCGAAAGTATTCACCCACCTTTGCATTTTTCCTATTTTGATGCCTTACAACCTGGAATTAAAATTGATTTTTGGGGGGTTTGTATCATTTCATTTACACAACATGCCTACCACTTTGAAGATGCAACATCTTTTTTTATTGTGAAAAAAACAAGAAATAAAATGTAAAAAACTGAAAACTTGAGCACGCATAACTATTCGCCCTCCCATAGTCAATACTTTGTAGAGCCACCTTTTGCAGCAATTACAGTTGAAAGTCTCTTGGGGTATGTCTCTATAAGCTTAGCACATATAGCCACTGGGATTATTGCCCATTCTTCAAGGCAAAACTGCTCCAGCTCCTTCAAGTTGGATGGGTTCCGCTGTTGTACAGCAATCTTTAAGTCATACCACAGATTCTCAATTGGATTGAGGTCTGGGCTTTGACTAGGCCATTCCAAGAGATGTAAATGTTTCCCCTTAAACCATTTGAATGTTGCTTTAGCAGTATGTTCAGGGTCATTGTCCTGCTGGAAGGTGAACCTCCGTCCCAGTCTCAAGTCTCTGGGAGACTGAAACAGGTTTCCATCAAGAATTTTCCTGTATTTAGCGCCATCCATCATTCCTTCAATTCTGACAAGTTTCCCAGTCCCTGCCAATGAAAAACATAATGGTGTTCTCGGGGTGATGAGAGGTGTTGGGTTTGCGCCAGACATAGTGCTTTCCTTGATGGCCAAAAAGCTCAATTTCAGTCTCATCTGACTGGAGTACATTCTTCCATATGTCTGGGAGTCTCACACATGCCTTTTGGTGAACACCATACGTGTTTGCTTCTTTTTTTCTTTAATTTTAAGCAATGGATTTTTTCTGGCTACTCTTCCATAAAACCCAGCTCTGTGGAGTGTACGGTTTAAAGTGGTCCTATGGACAGATACTACAATCTCCACTGTGGAGCTTTGCAGCTCCTTCAGGGTTGTCTTTGGTCTCTTTGTTGCCTCTGATTAAGTCCCTCCTTGCCTTGTCCATGAGTTTTGGTGGGCGGCCCTCTCTTGGCAGGTTTGTTGTGGTGCCATATTCTTTCCATTTTTTAATAATGAATGTAATGGTGCTCCGTGGGATGTTCAAAGTTTCAGGTATTTTTTTATAACCCAACCCTGATCTGTACTTCTCCACAACTTTTCCCTGACCTGTTTGGTGAGCTCCTTGGTCTTCATGGTGCAGCTTGCTTGGTGGTGCGCCTTGCTTAGTGGTGTTGCAGACTCTGGGGCCTTTCAGAACAGGTGAATATATACTGAGATCATGTGACACTTAAATAAAGTCAGTCTGGAGGCAATCTAACTAATTATGTGATTTCTGAAGGTAATTGGTTGCACCAGATCTTAATTATGGGGCTTCATAGCAAAGGGGTTTACATATGCGCGCACCACTTCTCTGATTTTATTTTTTATTTTTTATTTTAAAGTTATTTCTTTCATTTCACTTCACCAATTTGGACTATTTTGTGTATGTCCATAACGTGAAATCCAAATAAAAATGTATTTAAATTACAGGTTGTAATGCACTGTGTGTAAGTGTCAGACTTCCGCCGAAGTCGGCCCTTCTCCTTGTACGGGTGGTGTTCGGCGGTCGACGTCACCGGCTTTCTAGTCACCACCGATCCATTTTTCAGTTTCGTTTTGTTTTGTCTGTATTACACACACCTGGTTTCAAATCCCCTATCATGTTCCCTATTTAACCCTCTGGCATTCATTTCTGTTCTGTCCGTGATTGTTTGTTTCGTTAGTGGTTGTTGTTAGTGCTTGTGTGTTTATTATATTCCCTTTGAGGAATTTTTGTTTATATTTTGAGTAAACGCCGTTATTTTGCTCAACACCTGTGTCCTGCGCTTGACTCCGCTACATCTCTGCACACAACCCTGACAGAATCACGGACCTGTTCAAATGGAGTCAGCAGGTGCAGCCAGCCTTTCTCTCCCAGTAGAGGAGCAAGTCCAACAGCACGCGACCATGTTACACAGTCTAGGGACAGCCATGGATCGCGTGCTGCAAACAATGGACAGATGGGAGAGAGGAGGTCTCCCGGTTAATCATACCCCATCACCTCCGCCCGCACCTCAACCTACACCGATGTCCACCCCTCCATCGTCAGGACCCAGTGGGATTCGGCTCTCGCTCCCAGGAGCGTATGACGGAACAGCAGCCGGGTGCCAGGGGTTCCTACTACAGCTGTAGCTCTACCTGGCGGCTGTTCATCCATCCCCTTCGGGACGCGAGAGGGTGGGCGCCCTCATCTCCTGCCTGACTGGTAAAGCCCTGGAGTGGGCCAACGCCATCTGGGGAAGGGAAGGCCTAACTCTGGATGACTATGAGGATTTCTCTCGACGCTTCCGGGCTGTCTTTGATCATCCACCTGAAGGGAGAGCGGCGGGAGAGTGATTGTTCCATCTGAGACAGGGGATGAGGAGCGCTCAAGAATTCGCACTGGACTTCCGAACTCTGGCAGCTGGTGCGGGATGGAATGAGCGGGCCCTGATCGATCACTACAGGTGTAGTTTACGAGAGGACGTTCGTAGGGAGCTAGCCTGCAGGGACACCACTCTCAACCTGGACCAGCTGGTGGATTTATCTATCCGACTGGATAACCTGTTGGCCTCCCGCGGACGTCTAGATTACCCAGCACATTGGATCCTACACCTATGGAGTTAGGAGGGGCTGCTAGGAGGGAGACCGGAGGGGGGAGCATTCCCTGCACCAACTGTGGCCGCAGAGGGCACACTGTTGGTCGGTGCTGGGGTGTTTCTCCTGGAAGTCGAGGTACCAGGTGGAGCACTGGTGGGTCATCCCAGGTGAGTAGGCACACAACTCACCCAGAGTCCTCTGTTGCACACATGTGGTAACCATAGAATTTCCTGAGTTTTCCCCGCATCCCCAGCATAAGGTGCTAGTAGATTCAGGCGCAGCTGGGAACTTTATTGACCGCTCTTTGGCACATAGATTAGGGATCCCTATTGTTCCTGTTGATGTTCCCTTCCCTGTACATGCCTTAGATAGTCGTCCTTTGGGGTCGGGGCTGATTGGGGAGGTCACAGCGCCCATCGCTATGAGAATGCGGGGGGATCATGAGGAGAGAATTAGTCTCTTCTTGATCGACTCTCCTGCGTTTCCTGTTGTGTTGGGTCTTCCCTGGTTGGCCTCTCATGATCCGATTAATTTGTGGCAACAGAGGGCTCTCAAGGGATGGTCCTGTCAGTGTTCAGGGAGGTGTGTAGGTGTTTCCTTAGGTGCCACTACGGTGGAAAGTCCAAACCAGGTTTCCACCATGCACATTCCACCATGCACATTCCCCCAGAATATGCCGATTTGGCACTCGCCTTCTGTAAAAAGAAGGCGACTCAATTACCACCCCATCGACCGGGGGATTGTGCGATAGATCTCTTGGTAGACGCTGCACTTCCCAGGAGTCACGTGTATCCTCTGTCACAGGAGGAGACGGTGGCTATGGAGACATATGTCACCGAATCTCTGGGACAGGGATACATTCGGCCTTCCATCTCACCTGTCTCCTCGAGTTTCTTTTTTGTGATGAAGAAGGAGGGAGGGTTGCGCCCGTGTATTGATTATCGAGGTTTAAATAAGATCACAGTAAAATACAGTTACCCGCTACCACTCATAGCCAGTATGACCGAGTCATTACACGGGGCGCGCTTCTTCACAAAATTGGACCTCAGGAGCGCTTACAACCTGGTGCGTATCAAGGGGGGAGATGAGTGGAAGACAGCATTTAGCACCACTTCTGGGCATTATGAGTACCTCGTCATGCCGTACGGGTTAATGAATGCTCCATCAGTCTTCCAATCCTTTGTAGATGAGATTTTCAGGAACCTGCACGGGCAGGGTGTAGTGGTGTATATCCATGACATTCTAATATACTCCGCTACACGCTTGTGTCCCTAGTGCGCAGGGTGCTTGGTCGACTGTTGGAGCATGACCTGTACATCAAGGCTGAGAAATGTCTGTTCTTCCAACAGTCCATCTCCTTCCTAGGGTACAGCTTTTCAACGTCAGGGGTAGAGATGGGGAATGACCGCATTTCAGCCGTGCGTAATTGGCCGACTCCAACCACGGTAAAGGAGGTGCAGCGGTTTTTAGGGTTTGCCAACTACTACCGGAGATTTATCAGGAGTTTTGGTCAGGTAGCGGCTCCCATTACCTCACTGCTGAAGGGGGGACCTGTGCGACTGCAGTGGACAGCTGGGGCGGACAGGGCTTTTGGTCACCTGAAGGCTCTGTTTACCTCGGCTCCCGTGCTGGCTCATCCTGATCCTTCCTTAGCATTCATAGTTGAGGTGGACGCGTCCGAGGCAGGGATAGGGGCTGTGCTGTCTCAGCGCTCGGGTACGCAACTAAAGCTCCGCCCCTGAGCATTATTTTCGAAGAAGCTCAGCCCGGCGGAGCGAAACTATGATGTGGGGGACCGGGAGTTGCTGGCTGTTGTCATGGCTCTGAAAGCATGGAGACATTGGCTTGAGGGGGCTAGACACCCTTTTCTCATTTGGACTGACCACCGCAATCTGGAGTATATCCTGGCGGCGAGGAGACTGAACCCTCGCCAGGCAAGGTGGGCCATGTTTTTCACCCGTTTTGATTTCACCCTTTCCTACAAACCAGGTTCCCAGAACGTTAAGGCAGACGCACTGTCCCGGCTGTATGATACAGAGGAGCGGTCCACAGATCCCACTCCCATAATTCCAGCCTCTCGCCTGGTGGCACCGGTGGTGTGGGAGGTGGACGCGGACATCGAACGGGCGTCACGTGCAGAGCCCACTCCACTTGACTGTCCAGCTGGGCGTCTGTACGTTCCGTTCGATGTCCGCGATCGTTTGATCTGTTGGGCTCACACGTCACCCTCCTCTGGTCATCCTGGTATCGGTCAGACGGTGCGCTGCCTTACTGGGAAGTACTGGTGGCCCACTTTAGCTAAGGACGTGAGGGTTTATGTTTCCTCCTGTTTGGTATGCGCACAGTGCAAGGCACCTAGACATCTGCCCAGAGGGAAATTACAACCCCTTCCCGTTCCACAGCGACCGTGGTCACACCTATCGGTGGATTTCGTGACGGATCTTCCCCCGTTGCGGGGTAACACCACGATTCTGGTTGTGTGGATCGGTTTTCTAAGTCCTGCCGTCTCCTTCCTTTGCCCGGTCTCCCTACGGCTCTACAAACTGCGGAGGCCCTGTTCACCCACGTATTCCGGCACTACGGGGTGCTGAGGATATAGTTTCTGATCGGGGTCCCCAATTTATGTCTAGAGTCTGGAGGGCGTTTATGGAACGCCTGGGGATCTCGGTAAGCCTTACCTCAGGTTTCCACTCCGAGAGCAACGGGCAGGTGGAAAGAGTCAACCAGGATGTGGGTAGGTTTCTGAGGTCCTATTGCCAGGACCGGCCGGGGGAGTTGGCGGTTTACATCCCCTGGGCGGAGATGGCCCAAAACTCCCTCCGCCACTCCTCTACCAACCTATCCCCTTTTCAGTGTGTGCTGGGTTATCAGCCGGTCCTGGCACCATGGCATCAGAGCCAGATTGAGGCTCCTGCGGTGGATGAATGGTTTCGGCACTCAGAGGAGACATGGAACGCTGCCCATGTGCGGCTACAACGGGCCATCAGGAGGCAAAAGGCGAGTGCCGACCGCCACCGCAGTGAGGCCCCGGTGTATGCACCGGGGGATCGGGTCTGGCTCTCGACCCGAAACCTACCCCTTCACCTGCCCTGCCGGAAGCTGGGTCCACGGTTTGTGGGGCCATTTAAAGTCCTGAGGAGACTGAACGAGGTTTGTTATAGGTTACAACTCCCCCCTGATTATCGTATTAACCCCTCGTTCCATGTGTCTCTCCTCAGGCCGGTGGTGGCTGGTCCGCTCCAGCAGTCTGAGGTGCGGGAGGTTCCTCCGCCCCCTCTTGGCATCGAGGGGGTCCCGGCGTATATCGTAAGAGCCATCATGGACTCAAGGCGTCGGGCGAGGGGCCTTCAGTACCTCGTGGAGTGGGAGGGGTACGGCCCGGAGGAGAGATGCTGGGTACCGGTGGAGGACATTCTAGATCCGTCAATGTTACAAGAGTTTCACCGTCTCCACCCGGATCGCCCTGCACCTCGCCCTCAGGGTCGTCCCCGAGGCCGGTGTCGTCGCTCTGCTGGAGCCGCGCGTCAAGGGGGGGGGGTACTGTCACGACTTCCGCCGAAGTCGGCCCTTCTCCTTGTTCGGGTGGTGTTCGGCGGTCGACGTCACCGGCTTTCTAGTCACCACCGATCCATTTTTCAGTTTTGTTTTGTCTGTATTACACACACCTGGTTTCAAATTCCCTATCATGTTCCCTATTTAACCCTCTGGCATTCATTTCTGTTCTGTCCGTGATTGTTTGTTTCGTTAGTGGTTGTTGTTAGTGCTTGTGTGTTTATTTTATTCCCTTTGAGGAATTTTTGCTTATATTTTGAGTAAACGCCGTTATTTTGCTCAACACCTGTGTCCTGCGCTTGACTCCGCTACATCTCTGCACACAACCCTGACAGTAAGAATGCTTTTCAGCATTCAACACCATAGTACCCTCCAAGCTCGAGGCCCTGGGTCTGAACCCCGCCCTGTGCAAGTGGGTCCTGGACTTCCTGACGGGCCGCCCTCAGGTTGTGAAAGTAGGAAACATCACCTCCACTCCACTGATCCTCAACACTGGGGCCCCACAAGAGTGCGTGCTCAGCCCCCTCCTGTACTCCCTGTTCACCCATGACTGCATGGCCAAGCATGCCTCCAACTCAATCATCAAGTTTGCAGACGACACAACAGTAGTAGGCTTGATTACCAACGATGACGAGACAGCCTACAGGGAGGAGGTGAGGGCTCTGGGAGTGTGGTTCCTGAAAAACAACCTCTCACTCAATGGCAACAAAACAAAGGAGATGATTGCGGACTTAAGGAAACAGCAGAGGGTCCATCCCATCTACTTCAACGGGACTGCAGTGGACAAGGTGGAAATCTTCAAGTTCCTTGGCATATAAATCACTGACAAACTGAAATGGACCACCCATACAGACAGTGTGGTGAAGAAGGCGCAATAGAGCCTCTTCAATCTCAGGAGGCTAAAGTTATTTGGCTTGTCACCTAAAACCCTCACAAAATTTTACAGATGCACAATTGATAGCATCCTGTCGGGCTGTATCACCACCTAGTACGGCAACTGCAACGCCCGCAACCGCATGGCTCTCCAGAGGGTGGTGTGGTCTGCCCAACGCATTACCGGAGGCAAACTACCCGCCCTCCAGGACACCTACAGCGCCCGATGTCACAGAAAGGCCCAAATTATCATCAAGGACAGCAACCACCCGAGCCACTGCCTGTTCATCCCGCTTACATCCAGAAGGCGTGGTCAGTACAGGTGCATCAAAGCTGGGACCGAGAGACTGATAAACAGCTTTTATCTCAAGGCCATCAGATTGTTAAAAAGCCATTACTAGCACTGCTGCCTATAGGCATATACTAGGAATCACTGGCAACTTTAAGGAATGGAACACTAGTCACTATATTAATAATGTTTACATATCTGGCATTACTCATGTTATATGTATATACTGTAATCTATACTATTCTACGGTATCTCATTCACCTAATAATGCTTACATATCTTGCATTACTCATCTCATATGTATATACTATTTTCTATACTATTCTACGGTATCTTAGTCCGTTCCACTCTGACATCGCTCATCCATATGTATATAGTCTTAATTCATTCCGACTTATATTTGTGTGTATTGGGTATATGCTGTGTAATTTGTTAGATATTACTTGTTAGATATTACTACACTGTCAGAGCTAGAAGCACAAGCATTTCGCTACACCCGCAATAACATCTGCTAATCACGTGTATGTGACCAATAACATTTGATTTGATTTGAGTAATTCTTCCACAGGGTGCATTCAATTAACAAGGTGTACTTGCCAAGAACGGTTTGTTTTTTCGTCTTGCTTTACTAAGATAAACAGAAAGTTATGTTTCTCTTTTCTTTCCGAATGAACAAAAACTAACTAGTGCATGAAATATGAACCTTGCTTAATGGAAGCAGTTTAGGTGAGCAAATATAGGGCTTTATAGGAATCTGGTCCATTTTGCTCATCATGACATTAGGTTTTGGTCAAAATGACCCAACCACATCTGACATTAACAAAAAAAATAACAAGAAAATAATGGATGCCCCATTAGCGGGCCAATTATGTCTCAACAGATCGCACTATCTCCACTTAACTTTTTTAGTTATTTCCATTTTCCTCCTCAATTATTTTGAGAACCACATTTCAGCAACAACAAAAAACTTGGCAGATTTGTGTAAGAGTATAAGTGCAAGACATTTTTGTGGATTTTGGTGATGTGATTGAGTTTGTTAGCTAGAGAAGGCGAAACAATGAGATGGAGAAAAAGCATGTGTATCTCAGATGGAGTCCAACACATACAGCTCATTATGTGTCATGTACCCTACACAAAAATAACCTAAAAGGTTTATCCGGCTGTTCCCATAGCAAAACCCTTTTAAGAACCCTTTGTGGTTCCAGGTAGAAACATTTCCACTGAGGGTTCTATATGGAACCCAAAATGGTTCTACTTGGAACCAAAAAGGGTGCTTCCATGTGGACAGCTGATGAACCCTTTTGAAAACCCTTTTTCTGTTAGTATACTATGTATTACATCAGTGCAATCGCATGACTTTGACAGCAGAGCAATGTTTGAAATGCATTGGAGGAACATGGTAGAAATAAAACAATACTGCTGTTTCTGAAAAACTGTCACAGTGTAAAGTCAAATGAGTACACCGCTTGATGATCCTCTGCCAAGGAACACCTGTTTTATGTTGTAAATGTGTCTGAAACTTTTGGCCAGGTTTCTCTTGTAAAATAGATGTTTAATCTCAATGAATCTAGCCTGCTAAATTAAATAATAAAATAAAGATACATGTCTTTAATTTCCTACATAATATAATAACTGTTTAGCAAGCACTGAAACTTCACTTAATACCCCTGTATTGGCATAATAAAAAATGATATAATATGCAATATATATTGTACATGAAATGCATGTTGCAAAAGAGAACTGGATATAGGGTTTGATAATGAAGACACATAATAGGAGGTAGTCTCCACACACCTATCAGTGGCCAGCAGTGTTGGTGCTCTGATCCTGAGCATGTTCTAGTCGGGCTGGTTGATCACTCAAAAACAACACCACAATACTGTTTTTAAGAAATGGGTCTAACTGGAGAACATTTTATGTTGACATAGATGTACAATATGTCTTTGTTTTTCTTATGTTAATTGCTGTAGAGAAAACCTAATCGTTCTCTCCGGTTACAGTGATAACTCTATTTGTCATGATTGAGGATGCCTAATGGTGGCATAAATTCCAGTCTCTATTGTTTTCCGTAGCCTCTTGGATATTCTCACACAATTTCCTAGCAAAGACACGGTTATTTATGAAGAGGTATGTCCTTTAGTGATTGCTGTGTCTTGTGTCTTATTTTTATCAACTGCCTCAGCTCCTCATAAGTTGTATAAATCAATAACGAGAGGCACGTTGAATATGATTCGGTTTTTCTTCAGGAGCTATGAAGGGCAGAGGATAGGGTGATTAATATCCTAAACATATGATTAAAAGGTTCACTACTTGCCCAAGTGTTTGAGTAGGTATGTGGTTGAATGAGATAAAATGAGTACATTCTAAAGTGCACTCAGGAGTGTTTGGTCTCCATATTAGGACAGCCTCAGAGTCAGATAGCTAGCAATCAGAAGTTATCTTTGATGAACTTTCCCAGCTAACAAGTCTGACTGAACTAGTTAGGCATTTGAAAGCGTGAGATGCAATAAAGGGACAATGGAAGGAAATTACAGCTACAACACATTTGATAAACAGCTTTTGTTGGTTTGTTTGTTTGTTGTATGTATAGACGATATAAGCGTAAATATCAACAAGACCAGACGTGTGCAATTGCTTGAGTTACTTCCAGTCTACCTTTGTTGAAATAAAACAATGTTTGTTGTGGAAAATTGAGTACACTTCTCATATTTGATATGTAGATAAATATTCATTTATAACAGGTTCAGCTGAGCATGGAAAGAAGACATGTTTGTCAGGAGAGCCCTTGATGGTGTGATTCAAAGAAAATAATCTATCTGCACTCAGCAAGGGGAAACATAGAATCATTCAACAGAACTCAATGGATGTGTTGTAACAATTAAAGGATATGAAATGTTTTTTTGAAATCCAAAGGCATGCTCTCTAGATGTTTATACATCCATGGAAACAGTTAGCCCACATGTTTCTATTATTCTGTATTTTTTTTGCTGAAAGAAAAACATGCTGCAAAGAAAAGGCACTTAGTTTATTGTCACTTTATTGTATCTGCATATTCTTTCAAACAGCTTTCTGCTGAAAGCTCAGAGCATATTTCAGCTCAAACCTCTGTGTTTTTTATATTTCGCAGATGTCTACGAGATTCTGGAATAGCAACAGCCTCAAGGTGTTCATGGCTACATCTTAACTGTCTGGAGAGCTACCTGCCAGCTTGGTTTTAAATCCTTGCAAGGTGAGAGTGTACTCTAACAAGTGTGTTTATTCCTCTCAGCTGTTTGTCTGCCTGGATGAAACACAAAGCTAGCAGTAGCTTCACCTGTTCGCCACAAATGGTAATTTCCATTCATATGCCTGGAACGTATTGTATTCCACCTGATCCGTTTAACTATGGCTTTTTACCCGTCTTTGTCTCGTTCCTCTTGTTTCTTTGTTTCTGTCTGTGTTTGCATTAGCTTTGTCTCATCAGCTCTGGGATTTGAGAAGTTATAGAGTTTGTTTCATTCTCTGCCTCTAAAAAGGAAAACATTTGTAGCGCTGCGTTGGAGAAAGCAATTGTGAGCCGGGTGCAAAGCAGAGGGACTGGTGTGAAATGGAGGGTGTAAGCCATGGGAATGGGGATGTGTTTTCACATTAACTCAGTTCTGGGAATGAGGTCCGTTACAGGTAGGGGGTATGAATTCATGCTGAGGTAAGAATAAGGGTGATAGAATGGTTATATTATAAAGCCCTAAAATACTTCCACATCATGTTATGATGAACTTATGCACTTATCGCACTATGTTGGTATGGAAATTGACAAAATATCTACATCTATATTCAGATTCTGTTGACAGGTATTTAGAATATATATTTGTAAGGATA
Organism: Salvelinus fontinalis; assembly: GCF_029448725.1. Lineage (NCBI taxonomy): Eukaryota > Metazoa > Chordata > Actinopteri > Salmoniformes > Salmonidae > Salvelinus > Salvelinus fontinalis. The sequence continues at coordinate 36,640,792 of NC_074674.1, read as the reverse complement.
ATAATATCTTAGAGTATTTGGTAAGGGTTTAATTTCTATAATAAGCCAGACAGAATAAGAGTGAAGCCAGCACTTCATTATTTTAACCGAGCCTGACTTATTACTGAGGATGGAATCCTCCCTATCCATCGCTTCCGCCATCTTAGCCATTCACTCACGATACATTAAACCCAAACCAGTGTGATTTATTAGAATGCTGTAATTTTGTTAATTACTGCACCCCCTCCCCTGTACCTTGGCAGGGTGGGTCTGGCGTGGGCTGTGTGGTGAGAGCGCTGATACATAAAGACCCGCTTGCCTCATTAACGAATATGAGCTACTGCATTAATCAGCGCTTGGTGTGTAGCACAGTCCTGCGATTACGTCCGTTATGAGGCTGCGCACAGCTTATTAACCACGCAGAGAAGATACAGCAATTGTGTAGGAGGGGTACGGTGGAGTGGAGATTTGACCATGAATTTGGCCATTTGTGTAGTAATGAGAATGCAATGCAAAAGCTGTTCTGTCAGCTGTTTCTCATTTAAGCAGACTGTACCTGCCAATATCCATAGCTGTACAACTCATACCTGTACGCCTCTCTCGTCTTGTCATGGCCTTGCAAGCTTGTCAAATTGGTTGAGAGAGAATTAATGATGAAGAAATGCTTTCTTTGAACAGTAACAATAAACACAATGTGTTCGTAAAATGGTGGATGAAACCGGCAGGGTTTCTCGCCTTGCGTAAACGGAGAGCAGAGGTACGCAGGATTGGTATGATAAGTGCCCACTGACAAACAATAAAAGGGTTTTTATCTAGAATCACTCACATCTACAGACACATGAAACTGATTGACTAGAGACAGTTTGGATCGACTGCAATCAGGGGATGTCACATCAGGTACAATTGCACCATTGTGAATTTATATTTGAATCCTTTGTTCACCAAGCTTTTATTGCAATTGAGTTTAATTGTGTAAATGCTTCACCGCTCTTCCAAAATGATTTCCCTCTATTATTATCTTAAACTGTGAAGATGCATTAGAGCTGGTCTCAGTGAAACTCTAATGCAGAAGCCTCACAGGCAAAACAATCTCAGCTTTGTAAGGAAATGGGCCCTTAAGAACTTCACAAAATGACTTATGGCCATTCAAATACAACATTATGCCTTGAAAAGATGATGTTCTTTTTCTCATTTGAGCTCTTATGCATTCTTAAGTCTTACTCTTATATGCCAGGTCCATTTTAGTGCAGATTTGGAGGAAATGATGATAATCTTGGCATGACAGAAATAAAGCTTGTGACAGACACATTGTTCACAGTGAGTGCCCATGCAGCGTCAACTCCTCTGGTACTTTGCGAAAGTGGGACAAGTTGTCACCAGGGCATCACATTCATCGAATGATCCAGTGTTCTGCTACAGCTGTCAGCCTGTGGTGTGAGCGTGCCATGTTAGTCATCAGGGAAAGCATATTGACAGACATATAAAAGACGGAGGATGTGACCATTCTGTTCTGCTCTGGAGCTGGTGTAAGCACCCATTTTGGCCATGGGGGGGCTGCAAAGATATATGAACTGCAAGGCCTGTTTTTTAGTTTCCCACAGTCCCCTGCAATTGATACAAGAGTGAGGTATGTGTGGTCTGTACTCATAAGCTGATTTTAATAAATTATGTACTGTACTGTATGTGCAACCCAAGTTACAAATACTGACTGCTACCTACAGTGAGGTGAGTGACTAAAGAGCTGAAGGTAAACCAACCATTAGGTGAGGCACTCCACAACACGGTGGTAAGCATTATTTCACTGCACAGTAAGATTGGGCACAGAGTGCGAATTATACCATGACATTTGGGGTCTCTACTTTTGGGTCTACACTCTTGTAGCCTGAATTAATTAATGCGTCTTGCTGACAAAATTAGCTTTTTTTGTAGAGAAGTTGGGACACCTGAAAAGGGGCTGATATACGGGACTGTCTAGGGATGACAAGTGCAGCCACATGGGGGTGTTTGCTTAATTTGGAATACGTTTTTATTTGAATATTTACCACTGTAGCAGTACAAATTGTATTTTAAATAAATAGGAGAATAGTTAAATTAGAATTATTTAGAGACCCCCCCAAAGTTTGACTTTGTTGCATTTAGGGGGACTCATGCCTCATTCAGGGGATCTGAGACGTGCCGGGGCCCCGTACTTCACACTCTGGTTGGGCGGTATCTATATTTCCATACTTTCATACCGTACCTGTGCCATTCCAGGATTGACAGGATTGACATGATGGTTTTTTTTGTAAAAAAAAGGGCAAAACTTCAGTTACTAGAATGCTAACAAAATGCTCACAAGTACTATGGAATTCCCATAGTGGATGTTAGGTAAATGCTAATGAGCACATGTGGACAGACAACCCAGCTCATAAAGTGAAGTATTTAAAAACACAGTTTGCAGCACGTACAAAACAGATATTAGACAACGGGGATCTTAATCCAGGAGTGGATTGTCTCTGGCGTTACCAAGAAGCATTGTAAATAAGATTTTTTTCTTAACTGACTTTCCTAGTTAAATATACTGTAGGTAAAAAAATATATAAAACCATGTAAGCTAACTTTGATAATGTTAACAAGTTAAAAAACCCAGCTGGAGAGAATTTCTTAGATAAACTTAATAGTTATATGGAATATAGCTGGCAACATTAGTAGTTTCATACAATTGTAACTTGATCACCAAACTTAAGTTGCACTGCAGGAGTAACTCTCCTCACGAAGCTCCCGCTTTGCTCATTGTGACTGGCTCAAACAGCTGTTTTGGGAAACTAGTTCCGGTAAGCTTCATAATGATAAATAATCGAACAGATGAAATAATGAACGCGATATGCTTTATCTTTTGCCTAGAGCACAAGTTGACTGCAGGTGGTTATAAAAAAATTATACATATTTAAATGTATAAAAAAACAATAGTATTGACGGTATTGGGAAATCATACCGAGGGTATATTGAAACATCCCGGGATACATATACGGTATACCACTCAACCGTACTGTACAGCATATCTCACTGGAACATATTTGAGCAATTATCCACCAATCCCATCAAAAATTAAACCTTCAATCAAATGCTAAATTACAGTTACATCACAACAACTAGTCCTTGTTATCAGCACTGCCCACAAGGGTTGAATGAGGTACTCTGTAGGTGTTGTCTGTGAGAATCTTAATAGAAAGTTTTTTATATATATATATACATAAATAAATAAATGCTATTCCACATAAATATAGCCTTTTAATGAGAAATTGATTATTATATGAAACATTCATTTGAAATAAGCTGATATAATGATTTCAACATAACAGCAAAAATTACATAGGCAAGGTATTAGGAGTTGTATATTCAATCAAATGTATCCATGGGTATATGCGACATTGCAGGGATGTTATGCTGATAAAGCAAATGTGTGCTTGTTTCATGTATGCCGTGGTCAAAACGAACTCATATTTCATATGGTACACACTACCGTTCAAAAGTTTGGGGTCACTTAAAAATGCCCTTTTTTTAAAAAGAAAAACACCTTTTATGTACATTAAAATAACGTAAAATTGATAAGAAATACAGTATATACATTGTTAATGTTGTAAAGGACTATTGTAGCTGGAAAGAGCTGATTTTTTATGGAATATCTACATAGGCGTACAGAGGCCCATTATCAGCAACCATCCCTGTGTTCCAATGGCACGTTGTGTTAGCTAATCCAAGTTTATCATTTTAAAAGACTAATTGATCATTATAAAACCCGTTTGCAATTATGTTAGCACAGCTGAAAACTGTTGTTCTGATTAAAGAAGCAATAAAACTGGCCTTCTTTAGACTCGTTGAGTATCTGGAGCATCAGCATTTGCGGGTTTGATTACTGGCTCAAAGTGGCCAGAAACAAAGAACTTTCTTCTGAAACTCATCAGTGTATTCTTGTTCTGAGAAATTAAGGCTATTCCATGCGAGAAATTGCCAAGAAACTGAAGTTCTCGTACAATGCTGTGTACTACTCCCTTTACAGAACAGAGCAAACTGGCTGTAACCAGAATAGAAAGAAGTGGGGGGCCCCGGTGCACAACTGAGAAAGAGGAGTAGTACATTAGAGTGTCTAGTTTGAGAAACAGATGCCTCATAAGTCCTCAACTGGCAGCTTCATTAAATAGTACCGGCAAAACACCAGTCTCAACATCAACAGTGAAGAGGCGACTCCGAGATGCTGGCCTTCTAGGCAGAGTTCCTCTGTCCAGTGTCTGTGTTCTTTTGCCCATGTTAATCTTTTCTTTTCATTGGCCAGTCTGAGATATGGCTTTTTCTTTGCAACTCTGCCTAGAAGATATTCTATTGAAAATCAGCTGTTTTCAGCTACAATTGTCATTTACAACATTAACAATGTCTACACTGTATTTCTGATCAATTTGATGTTATTTTAATGGACAAAAAATATATTTTTCTTTCAAAAACAAGGACATTTCTAAGTGACCCCAAACTTTTGAACGGTAGTGTACTTTGATTAAAACCGTCAGAAATTGCCATCCCTCTCTAATATTCATAATGAAGTAATTAACTTAAAAATGGAGTGTATTTGAAATTTGTGCAATAGCACATCAACGGTATTGTGGGTATTCTCATTAATAATGGCCTCTTTTGTTCTCTTGGAATAACTATGATTTAAGTAGTCTTTGATGTTATAACTATACCAACACTAAGTTGCTATTTACAGGTATAATGTACATAGGAGAGATAGTGTCAGGAAATTGAGACTTCAATCTCTTGATGATGGGTCATTTAACCACATGCACAAACCAGCAGGGCTTTAGCTAGAAAACATGTATCTCAGGCTGATAGATGAGGGACAGATCTGCATTGATGTGGTCTGATTTGCTGAATTCTTTTGAATGTCTATCTTGTGTGGTAATGGGTTTTTACTGTATACAGTAACTAAACTAAGAGCAATTTCCCTCCTCTAAATATGTTAAAGGGATAGGTAACAGGCACTTAATAATACTACTACTACTAATAATAATAACAATAATAACGTAGGTAGTGTTCCTTGACAGTTCTGAGATAGTATGATGTTTGATACTATGTTTATTTATGTAGCTATATATAGCTATAAACGTATGTCATGTCAGTGCGTTCAATAAAGTATGACTAGAAAGATTAAACAACCTTGTGTCAGAGGGTTCAATCTGATTTGCATGGTCATTCAAAGTTAAGATCCAACGTGGCATAAAAAAAAGTACATAAAATAGAAAGTAGATTTACAGATTAAAATGAACAGAAGTATTTGAAGCTTTTATATAACTGTTTCCCATGTGGGTTCACTCTAGTTAGTAGAAATAGAAACCCAATGGCTTTACAATGTCATCCCATAATCCCACAGAATACACTCTCTCTGTCCACTGTGTTATCCTCCATTTGAAATGAATTTGGGGGAAACAACAACGACAACATAAAATACATGAATGGGACATTTTTCATGTTTTAGAAAATGGATCACGGGGCTTTCCATGTCTTATGTGTACCTCGGGGAAATGTATGGCTTTCATGGTGTCTGTTGCAGATGTACGCGAATGATCGATGCTCAAATTTGCTCTTGGTGCCGAAAAGCTTGACACATCAGCAGTCACAAGGTGTACGTTTTGCAAAGCTGTACGAAATAGCATTGATTGTTCATCTTCAGACCACGATATTGCACTCAGGCACCAGAAGAAACCCCCTCATGAGAAATGCCTGTAGAATTTAAAGCACGGGAGGTAGCGCCCAAAGATAAGTTTCAGCTTAGACTTGATTCACTCACTCTCAAATGACACATTCAATTAACGAACAGCAATAAGCATCAAGCTAAATAAAGGTATACACATATATAAACAGCTGGTTTCTGTTATTTGACATGAAATGACTATCCGCTGCCCCGGTCGTGTGCCTTTACTTTAAGTACAGCAACAAAGTGCCTTAAACCTTACTTCACAAAGAGAGGGATGCAGACTTGTCATGAGTATTTAATGTTATAAAGAGACTATATAGCTAATGCTTAAAGTATTTGCTTGCTGGGCTATTTACCCATAAAATGTATGAATGCCTTCATACTGTATTAACCTGTCATTTTACATGTTTGTAATATTTTGCTTGTTGATAAAGCATATTAACTGAAATAAAAGGATGATATCTGGTCTGCCCTTATGCAACTTTATTATATCTTTAAAAATGTTTTACTCAGTAAATAATGGCAGTTTCAGATATAACCTTTGTTCCCTCAGACTAAAATAAAGGCCTCTTTGTCACCAGGAGATGGATTTAATTGTTTTTCTTATTTTTTTCTCTTTATGCTCTTTTAGGAAATGACAGACATGCTGGGACAAATATGGTACAGTCTTTAAAGTGGTTTTCATTTATCTTCTTCTTTATCCAACTAAAAGGCTTCATCACTGCCTTTTTGAGTTTCATTTTAACAATTACAATTACAAAGTTTTAATAATACATCAAAAGGCAGAACAAAAAGGTCCAAAAAGGAAAAAAATAAAAAGGAAATAAAAAGGAATATCCCCAAACAGTTATATTTGTAGCGTCTGTTTGCTCTTTTTTTTTATGTTTGTTTACTGTATCTCAGCAGAGTTTGGTAGTCAGGTGATCTGATTGTTTCAGTATCTCTGTGTTGTACATGTCCAAGGCGTGGTTGACCCGGATCATCTCGCTGTTGTTCAGCTTGAGCCTGTGCTTCAGCATACAGGAAAACAGGTCCAGCTGGGGTTTCCCGGGTGCCACTGGAGGGGCCAGGCGGTTAATCCTCTCCCTAATGTCCAGCAGCAAGAGCATGACAGAGGAGGAGGAGTAAAACTGGGTCCCCTGGGTGTACGACTGGTTCACCTGCTGCACGGCACTGCGGAGCAGGTCGGCGTTGAAGCGCAGGCTGTAACCAAACACCTGGATGTCGGAGATCTTGATGTAGATCTGGCGCTTGTTGGGGTCGGACAGGTCCACGGGACCCTGGCCCGTGTCATTGCGTAACCCAGTGGGCATCTTGGCACGGCTTCTTAGGTAGATGTGCACCGTCTCAAAGAAGGTCTTCCACCGGTTGCCCAGCAGCAGCGTCCAATTGAAGCACTGAGAGTTCCCCAGCCTCGTCTTCTCCCAGCGCGGGTAGCCGTGCTCACCGAAGGGCATGCTCCAGCCCTCTGAGTGGCTGCCGCTGAACGGGTTCACGTAAACAAAGAACATGGGGTCGATGCTGCTGTTGCGCATCTGGCAGATCTTCATGGAGAGCCCAATGATCATGTGGAGGTAGTCCATCCGGTTCTTGTTGCTCTTCAGGGTCAGGGACATGCGCTTGCGCCACCGTGGGTCAAAGAAGGTCTCCAGGCGGATCTCGTTGCTAATGAAGGTGGTGTGGATGTAGAGGCGCGAGTCCATCTTCTGGAGCAAGTACTTGAGCTCCAGGTCTTGGAAGTCCAGGTCGGTCTCGAAGCTGATGAACTGCTCGCTGCGTTCTGAGTCCACATTCTGGGGCTCACAGCGGCCTCGGTACAGCTTGTACCCCTTGTTGCAGGAGCCGCACTGAGAGATGTTGGCCAGGCTGCACATGGCACAGCTGTTGTTGCCCCCAATGATACATGGGATGGGTCGCTGGCATAGAGTGATACCCGTGTGGCACACGCACATCCTCTGGCTCTCCAGGAAGGTCCCCCAGAAACCGTTCTCATTGCAGTAGAGGAAGGACTGGACCCTGTTCAGCCACTGCATCACAGACCTGGAGAATGGAAAGAAAGAAAGTGTCAGAGCCAGAGTGATCGAGGGGGAATAGAACAAATTGGGGAGCGGAGACACAGGGATAAAATGCACCATTAATAAGGACCGTTTAGCAAGCACAAATTCAGTGTTAAACTGAGGATTAACCTCCACTGCCACTGCCACAGCCTGCTACTGTTTGTTACGGTCTAGTCTGTGGAGGGGATAATGTATTCCTCAAAGGCAGAATTCCTTTATTTCCCCCGTGGGATGGCAGCATCATTTCCTATGCAAATTGTGTCTCTTATTCCACCTCAGGCATCCCTTTCTGTCATCTTGGTAGTACTGAAACTTTCTACTGTGAGATGAGGGTGTTTTTCTAGGAGAGACTGGAGAGGATGAGCTCAAGGTTAGCCTGACATGCTAATGAACTAGCATGGTAACGGTGATGGGTGACCTAGTGCTTGACAGGCCAGAGAGCCCCAAGCCATCCCAAAATGAGCCATGGGTAGGGCCAGGGAAGGGGACAGAGGAGACACTCTACAGACCCAAATTACTTTTGCTCCTATGGGATATGAAATAAACTCAGCAAAAAAACCTCTCATTGTCAACTGCGTTTATTTTCAGCAAACTTAACATGTGTAAATATTTGTATGAACATAACAAGATTCAACAACTGAGACATAAACTGAACAAGTTCCACAGACGTGATTAACAGAAATTGAATAATGTGTCCCTGAACAAAGGGGGGTCTAAACCAAAAGTAACAGTCATTATCTGGTGTGGCCACTAGCTGCATTAAGTACTGCAGTGCATCTCCTCCTCATGGACTGCACCAGATTTGCCAGGTCTTGCTGTGAGATGTTACCCCACTCTTCCACCAAGGCACTTGCAAGTTCCTGGACATTTCTGGGAGGAATGGCCCTAGCCCTCAGCCGATCCAACAGGTCCCAGACGTGCTCAATGGGATTGAGATCCGGGCTCTTTACTGGCCATGGCTTAACACTAACATTCCTGTCTTGCAGGAAATCATGCACAGAACGAGCAGTATGGCTGGTGGCATTGTTATGCTGGAGGGTCATATCAGGATGTGCCTGCAGGAAGGTACCACATGAGGTTGAGATTGCCTGCAATGACAACAAGCTCAGTCTGATGAACAACACTCATTCTTTCGACGATAAACGCGAATTCGACCATCACCCCGGTGAGACAAAACCACGACTCGTCGGTGAAGAGCACTTTTTGCCAGTCCTGTCTGGTCCAGCGACGGTTGTCGTGATGTCTGGTGAGGACCTGCCTTACAACAGGCCTACAAGCCTTTCTAAGCCTATTGCGGACAGTCTGTGTAATGATGGTGCGATTGTGCGTTCTGGGTGTGATGTTTGGATGTACCGATCCTGTGCAGATGTTGTTACACGTGCTCTGCCACTGCGAGGATGATCAGCTGTCCGTCCTGTCTCCCTGTAGCTCTGTCTTAGGCGTCTCTCAGTATGGACATTGCAATTTATTGCCCTGGCCACATCTGCAGTCCTCATGCCTCCTTGCAGCATGCCTAAGGCACATTCACGCAGATGAGCAGGGACCCTGGGCATCTTTCTTTAGGTGTTTTTCAGAGTCAGCAGAAAGGCCTCTTTAGTGTCCTAACTTTTAACTGTGATCTTAATTGCCTATCGTCTGTAAGCTGTTAGTGTCTTAACGACCGTTCCATGGGTGCATGTTCATTAATTGTTTATGGTTCATTGAACAATCATGGGAAACAGTGTTTAAACCCTTTACAATGAAGATCTGTGAAGTTATTTGGATTTTTAATAATTATCTTTGAAAGACAGGGTCCTGAAAAAGGGACGTTTCTTTTTTTTGCTGAGTTTCGGTTGAAGGATATGTAACTGGTACTTTGAGGATTATTTTAAAATGATAATTAGACAGCTTCCCAAAAGTGATTTGATAAAGTTTAACTTTGAGTTAATACTGATTTTGAACAAATAGAGTTGTGAGAAATATATTTTAATCCATTTAACATTTCGTCTTTACTTAGCAATTCTTACATAAACCTGACTCCATAATTTTTTGAAGACTGGTTGAACTGACATAAAGCAATGTACTTTCAAGGCAATCTTGGATATGTCCTTGGATCAGTCCTACCCTGATAAAAGTTCCTTTATCTCCTTAACTGAGGAGAGGAGTATCAAAAGATAAGAGTAACATTGTGAAATAACAAAGACACGGCTGAATGCATGTCCCAGAACACTGACTCTAAGATGCACTTTGAGAAAGTAAGGCTTTTGTTCACGGCCACATATTCACCCCCACTATTATCTCTACAGGACATAAAGACAAAGCCAATGGCTATTCTGTTGGAATGAAAAATACGTTCCAGTGCTCATGTAAGAGCATCTTGAATCTTGAGAAGAACCTTGAATATAATATTTCACAGAACAAGAAAAACGGAGGAGATTGATGAAAGGGTAACAATTTACTTGACACCCAGCGTCATAACATCTGACATAACTTGTTATAATATGGTCATAACACTGTCATGGCACATATATTTAGACCTGTTCTGACATATGTTGTGTTATTTTATGGCTGGTTATGACACCTACATAAGAGTGTCAAAACCCATAAAACTTACCACACAAGGCATAACATTCCATTACACCATAGCCTACCTGTCACGTTCCTGACCTGTTTTCTGTTGTTTTGTATGTGTTTAGTTGGTCAGGACGTGAGCTGGGTGGGAATTCTATGTTGTGTGTCTGTTTCTATGTCAGCCTAGTGTGGGTTCTCAATCAGAGACAGATGGTAGTCGTTGTCTCTGATTGAGACTCATATATAGGAGGCTTGTTTTGTGTTGGGATTTTGTGGGTGTTTGTTACCTGTCTCTGTGTTTGTGTTCTGCACCAGATAGGTCTGTATCGGTTTTGCACGTTTCTTATTTTGTATGTTGTTTGTAGTGTTTCACTTGTGTTTGTATTAAAACATGTTTAACACTAGCCGCGCTGCATTTTGGTCCTCTCCTTCACCCCTGGAAGAAAGCCTTTACACTACGTGTCAACAGTATGTTTATGTTATATAATGTTTTTGGAAACTGACCATATAAAATGATTATTGTAATTGCGCACACATTGATGTCAGACATGCACCTACCCTAATGATCTGTTGCTGATGACTGGGATGAATGCAGGAGCAGATTTCAGGAGCAGGACAAGACACCCTCTTTTTGACTGATGACTGATATAAGGGCACGTACGTGACAGGACTATCTGGCTTGTATGATGATGATGGTCATAATGCTTCATGACAGTGTCGTAAAGTGTATTTTCTACAAGTTATTTAAAATATGATGGAAAAAAACATGACTGTAAAGAATTCATTATAACAACAACAAAGGATTTAGAAAACAAACTTTCAAACGAAAGGAAACTTCTTGGCAGGGCAAAATATTATTTCAATAAATGTGGGTTTTGACACTTATGTAGGTGTAATAATCAGCACTAAAATAATGCAATATATGTCACAACCGGTGTAAAGCACCATGACTAAACAACGAAAGTTGAATGACAAAATGTATGAACAGGTTTTTAATGCAGTCGGTTTGTCTCCAAAAGTTCAAAGAACACAAGGGCAATAGTAAAGGGCTTACATGTGTTACACATATATATACTGTATATTACAGGAGAATGTCAATTTGGGAAATGCATACGTTCCCCGTAACAAATTTGAAACAGGAAAGGAGCGAGCATATATTGACACAACACACAAGGTATGAGATCTTTAAAATAGTCCTCCGTTTTTTGTGCACTCAGGTACTTATTGGACTTGTGAGAAATGTTTGCGGATGTTTACGCCACAAAGATTAAACCATTCCTATTAGTTTTATTATCTCTTCATTTACGTACGAGAGGCAGGCATAATCATATTATTCCATATATATTCCCCCTTGAATTTATCTGCAATAACTACAGTTTTATGTGATCTGAAACACTGGAATAAAACATGTTCCATCATATAACTGCTTCCCTCAATATGCAGTTTGAGAGCATCATGCTGGTAGTTTTATTTTTCCTTATTTTTTCCCTCCAATTCAAGTGGCTGGGTTGAGTTTGCCACAGGGAATGAGATGGAAACAAGTGGGAATGAATGCTGTTTGTTTTCACGAATCACAGCACAATCTCTGTGTTTGTAATAGGGCATCAGACAGCTCTGGTGCTCAGCGCATGTGACATACATTATCACAAGACCTCTTCTGTTTGGGGGAACGAGGGAAAAATAAAAAGAGAGATAGAATGAGAGAAATACAGAGAGAGATATTTGTTGACACTGATGATCGAATGTGATAGTTGATCTATTAGTGCATTATGTTGGATGACAAAAATACCCTGTGATTTCATTATTGATAGAAGTTCTTATGAAAGGGAGTTATGTACCAGACATATCTTGACAACCATAACCCTGTCAACGTCTCTAGCAATTACTGCTAAATAATATATAGAGTACAGTCAAATCTGTTAACATGCTAAAGTCTGCCCATGAATAATTACTTTGATACATAAACATGGATGCCGATTACTTGGCTGGGAGTTATGCTATTTTATATCCGTCACCATTAATCACTCTCTGTTTGAGAAGAGCTTCTAGCTATAATCCCCTGGCACGTCTGCTATAGCTCTGCACAGGCACATTCCATATGTTTCCCTGCATAGAGAGCTCACATCTGTGATAGGTGAGTGGGTGTAAGACAAGGTGAGGCAGGTGGAGCTAAGCCTATATTTACCTTGCAACACATCGGATGATTTTCTAATGCAAGTTTGTTCAACCCCAGTTTATCAGCTACAGGCTGATGACAAATGAGGGCAATTAGAGCTAGCCAACAGTGAGGGACAGAGGCCTTTCATATGTAGAGACGGCCACCACACATTGATTACTGTTTTAATTACAGTCGTTTTTTTGATTGAATACCACAGGTTTCTTAGAGATATGCCGCACGCATGCATTCATGAAATGGCAACCAGGCTTAAATAATAATAATAATAAGCACCATACTTTCCTTTATTTACCTCAAGCTAAATCCAATGAAAATATGACTTATGCACACAGCTCATGGTTGTATACAGTGGTGGAAAAAGTACTCAATTGTCATACTTGAGTAAAAGTAGAGATAGATTAATAGAAAATGACTCAAGTAAAAGTGAAATTCACCCGGTAAAATACCACTTGAGCAAACGTCTAAAAGTATTTGGTTTTAAATATACGTAAGTATCAAAAGTAAAAGTTTAAATTGACGGATAGCCAGGGGCACACTCCAACACTCAGACATAATTTACAAACAAAGCATTTGCGTTTAGTGAGTCCTCCAGATCAGAGGCAGTAGGGATGACCAGGTATGTCCTCTTGATAAGTATATGAATTGGACCATTTTCCTGTCCTGCTAAGCATTCAAAATGTAACGACTACCTTTGGGTGTCAGGATAAATGTACGGAGTAAAAGGTGCATTATTTTCTTTAGGAATGTAGTGAAGTAAAAGTAAGTTGTCAAAAAAAGTAAATAGTAAGGTAAAGTACAGATACGCCAAAAAAAGACTTAAGTAGTACTTTAAAGTATTTTTACTTAAGTACTTTACACCACTGCGTGTATAGTCATCTGGTTATGCATAAAGACATTACTCTTTCTTGTCCACATGACCAGGAAAAACATAGAACCCAGAGTTTTTCCCAGTAAAAACACACGGCCATAAAAATCTGCTGGCCCTAGTTATGCAGTACATCCAGGAGCACAGCATGCTTAAAAGAAACCAACGCTGAGGCTCTCCTCTGAACTACTTGGAATATTCCACTCATTACACCTGTGAAAACACCATAAATGTTTAAAAGGGTACGGTCCAGCCATGCCTGTAGATTGCCTGTGGATTGTGTAACAGTGATTATCACTATAGAAGTAAGTGTGTAATTAGACTACGGGGAGCAGCCTGAGGTCAAGCCACCACCATCAAAGTCCACCCTGGGTTTCCTCCTGCAGGTCTGAAGCTAAGCAGCCTTCCACAGTAGGGTCAAACTGTGGAGGAACCCCCTCCAGCCCTGGAGAGACTGGGTTGGTATTGTTCCTGCAGGTGCCAAGGCTCTCCACTGCCAGAATCCAATTGGGACCGAAGGAGGCTTGCTTTCTATAATTATAGGCGTGTGTCCCGTCGGTGGGAAGTAGATCAGTAGTAAGGATTTCTGGGTTGTCACAGGCAGTCTTCTCTCTCTCCAACTCGGCCCTTCAGGGCAAAGGCCATGCCACCAGAGAGGCTAGGGCCTCAGCTCAACTCTGAGCAGCAGGACAACAAGGTCTACTGCTACTAGTACTACTGTACTATATGTAATGGTGGTCGTGTGGATATGTGTGCTTTTTAAAAAGAGTAAAATTTCACTATATTGCACACAGATACACATGAAATTCGGAAGGAGATATCACTTAAACTCATCCTAACAGCTGTGGGAGTACATAACAAACCCACCTGATAATGTATGCTAACATATAAACACTAATTGTTAAACCTGTGCCTTGAACTGAGCCCCACAGCAAGGGACTCCACATTCGTCATATCAGCCCTGTGTACTGTATGTCTCCAGAGGAAACATTACAAACACTCGTATGTTTACTAGTTTACGCTGCATTGGTGGTATCAAAGAGTAACACTGATGTGGGTACTGGTCTGAAAGGAGGATGCCTATTGGCACAGTGCATCTCTCACTGACATGGATGCATGAACACACACACACACACACTCAATCACTCACACATAAACACACACACATATAGAAACAAATAAACACAGTTTCTCTTCACAGTGCCGTCAGGCGTCCTTGATGTGTGCTCTGCCGAGCACGGATTGCGCACTGCACCGCTTTGATAACACTTCTGAACAAACCCTTTGCCAAAGCTTGCATCCTAGCGTGGGTGTGTTCCTTCTACCTTCGTGACAGTTGACAGCTGTGCGTTCCTTAACCACATAACTGAATATTTTGAGGATTTTCGCTGTTTATATTTGTATATTGACATTCCACGCAGATGTAACATTATTTGTTTCAGCTGGTATTTAGTGTGTTATTTTTCTCCATGTTGTCTGGTATATTATGGGGTGGAATGACTCCATTTTAGAATGCATTTCAGACTGGATTAGCATTAACACAGTGCCATTTGTGCAGCAAAGCGTGCTATCTGCAGTCACAGTGGGTGATGGCACATTGTGCACTGACCCGGCCAGAGAGCTCCCGCGGTTAGATTATTTTTCATCCTGCATTGTGAAATACTAGGTAAGACTAGGGTTCATTGGGCGTTTCCATGATTTCATGGACAGAACTATAAGAGCCAGAAAATTCTAAGTAAAAATGCATTATGTACTGTATCATAAAGTTTTCGCATACAGTAACAGGCATTACTGAAACGAAATACAGAAAGTCCCCTACCTAACAGAGTTCTCTCACAGATTAATTTTGTCACCTTGGTTGCAGTTTATCCACCTTTCTAGGTTACCTTTCGTGATACCGTGGTCCACAGCGTTGGCACCAACATTCTGCATCATCAAAACAACACATGACAATACAATGCAGCAGGGTTACATAATGCATTTTTACTGCTTCTTAGACCCACCTCTCCCTAGGCATCTGGTGGTTGGGGTTGTGGTGGCAGCGGATGCTGAGGCCAAAGAGCTTGCGGGCGGTGCGCTGGATCTTGAGCCTCTGGCTCTCCAGGGAGCTCTGGAGCAGGCGGTAGCGGGCCTGCAGGTCCCAGTCACTGCCCCACAGGAGGTGGACACTGCTGACCGGCAGGAAGTGGGTGGAGGGCAGCCTCTTCAGGAACGACTTAAACTCATCTGGAGGAGGGAGAGGAAAGGAGGGTGATTAAGAGATCTTGTGGGGCCTGTCTGTTGTCAGAGCAACCTTGGATGAGCCTCCTTCCTGTGCTTTCTGTTCTCAGGTATTGTTTTCCTGAACAACAAAGCTTGCGTGCATCATGATGCATTACATGCCTTGAATCAAGCCAACAAAATACCATTGGCATTTATGATAATAGCACATCTGATCAAACAAATACTATCGTTAAAGGTAGACTGGTTGAATCAACATCGTTTCACATCATTCCAAGCCAAAAAGTATATGTGATGACATTGAATCAATGTTGAATTCCATCTCTTTTTCACCCAACTTTTAACCTAAATCCAATGACATGGTGACATTTTTTGTTGATTTCACATTGAATTCACGTTAATTGACAACAACCAAATCAAAACTAAACATTGAACTGATGTCTGTGCCCAATGGGTCGCGCTTCAACACTCTTAGTTGTTGCAGAAATGTACTCTCTGCATCTGAGTCAAATCGCTGAGTCTACCTTTAAATAGGAATACACCGTTTTATTATTTTAAAAATGTCTATCTGATACTGTATGCACTTCATCTTAGAAATCTCTTCAGCAGCCAATGACCTTGAGTGACTCAAACTCAGTTTGTGTCCTCTATAATATATATGTATGGCTGTCAGGGTTTATTTGTCTCCTTTTATTACTTGTTAATAATACATAAGTATGAGCCCCGTCAGGTGGATACTGAGCGACTCCCTTTGGGAGTATCCTGGACCATCCTCTGTACTTTACTATTCTGACTTGATCAGTAGGGGATGGGACAGGGGATGTGACTGAGTATGTGTGTGAATATGTGTGTGGCCAGACATAACCGCCCGCTATATGGGTCATTCGCTAGGCATGTGGAATATGGTGGCTTGTTGATGGGGTTTCACCAACTGAAACGATGCAGATTGCGTTTTAATTGTAACGGTTTTATAATGATGCCATCCATTTTGAAGAATTGCTTGCTGCTCGAGACACATGTTCAACACACAAAGGCTCACAGACATACACACATGTGTATACAAGCTCATGTACACACACGAGCGCACGTACACACGCACAAATGTACACACACGTGTACACACACACACACACACACACACACACACACACACACACACACACACACACACACACACACACACACACACACACACACACACACACACACACACACACACACACATCTTACAAGGTCGCATGTTCTATGTTGCAAACTGTTTAATACAGTGGGTTCATCTCACATTAATGCCGCATTGAAAATCTACAGAAGTTATTGTTTCACCCTTGGGTTCATGCATGGTTCTGTACTGATTGCATGGTGGGTGGCTTCCCTATGTGACTGAGTGACAATTGCTCCTCACACACATTTAGCCTGTGGCATGCTTAGTGAAACCTGGCTGAGGGTGGTAGAGAGAATTGACTGTTACAATTAACTGCTAGTGCCTTCTTCTAAAACAGAAGGCGTTAAAATGGGCTGCTGAATTATTCATACCACACTTTATTGCAAATTGGCTCCAAGAAGTTAACATGCACGCGTTATGTGGTGTATTCTATGGAAGGTGACTCACGTAAAATGACGACACCTGAATAAAAAACAGCTGAATTTAGAGCTGACTGTCAGTGGATATACCATTATATCACTGTTTGCTGTGGATATTGGATGCTGTAAAGACCTGCATCTGGTGTTCTGTTTGAGGACAGATCAGTGGAAGTAGCCCTGGCTTCAGACCGGTCATTAGTGCCTAGCTGAGGTCCATATGCAAATGGTCCTATAGTCATAATTGGCCTCTACGCAAACCAAAGAGGGAAGACAAGAGAGGAGCTAAGTCATGGGCTATCCTTATTATTTCTTATCCTCTTTCTTGTTATATTAGTTAATTTAACCTGTATCTAAGGCAAATATCTTAGTTTATTCCTTACTTTAGGAATATAGTTGATGGAAGGGGCTACAATAACAATAAATTGCTGTAAAATAACAATAAATTACTAAATACATTACTCAACAGTAACATCACTTACCACAACCTTAGTGTTTGTGGACGAAGACACATGGCTGAACAAAACTATAGTAGACTGTACAGTAATCTAACAAGACTTTCAGTAAACTAGAATTTGCCATCATATCCTTCCCTGCTTACCTGAGTTCTCAAAGTCCTTGTAAGAGGTGGCCCAGGACTCCGCCTGCCCAAGCAGGGTGTTCTCCATGATCTGAATGTCGGTGATAGGACAGTTGCATTGTGGGTACTCGTCAGCACACATGCAGATACACTGGCTGTTCCGGCAGACGTACTCCCCCTCCCCATTACACATGATGTAGCTCAGAGCCGACTGAACAAACTTCTCCTGGAGGTACTCTGGAAAGATGACCTGGAGACCTGGAACACAAAGGGAAATCATTTCTATGACACTGTTTTGAAAGGGGAGGTTGGTAAAAAATTGTATTTGAACTGAATGTTTGACCAGCAGAGATGTGTCAGTGAAGATATCAGTAAAGATATGTTTTGAGGATACAGTACCAGTCAAAAGTTTGGACACACCTACTCATTCAATTGTTTTTCTTTATTTTTACAATTTCCTACATTGTATAATAATAGTGAAGACATCAAAACTATTAAATAACACATATGGAATCATGTAGTAACCAAAAAAGTGTTAACCATAATATGTTATATTTGAGATTCTTCAAAGTAGCCACCCTTTGTCTTGATGACAGCTTTGCACACTCTTGGCATTCTCTCAAACTGCTTCATGAGGTAGTCACCTGCAATGCATTTAAATTAGCAGGTGTGCCTTGATAAAAGTTAATTTGTGGAATTTCTTTCCTTCCTAATGCATTTATTTATTTATTTAACCTATATTTAACCAGGAAAAGCCCATTGAGACCCAGAGTCTCTTTTTCAAGGCAGACCTGGTCAAGAAGGCAGCAACAATCAATACATTACAGAATGAAAACATACAACAATACAACAGCATGATCCAGCCTAAAAAAAGCATTTACACTCCTCTGTAACAGAGTCTCCCATCAATATTTGAAATTCATTCAGTGGCACTAACATATCTAGATGAAGCATGGATTGTAGATTATTCCATGCGTCTGGTGCACAAGAAGAGAAGGCAGTCTTGCCTAATACTGTGAATGTCCTGGGGACTTTAAGTAGCAACCACCTAGCAGACCGGGTATGGTAACTGCTGGTGCTGAAGGAGACCAGACTACAGAGTTAAAGAGGGAGTTTACCCAAAAGGGCTTTGTAGATGAACACATACAAATGTATCTTTCTGCGCATATAACGTGAGGCCCAACCTACCATTTGGTACAATGTGCAATGGTGGGTGAGTGGCTTGGCATTTGCAATAAAGCGCAAGGATCCATGATAAAGAGTACAGTCTCTGTAAGACAGAGAAGGCTGCATGATAAACAGAGTCCAGTCTCTGTAAGATGGAGGAGACTGCATGCATATACAACAAGTCACCATAATCAATTACAGAGAGAAAAGTGGCCTGAACAAGCGTCTTTCTAGCCATAGGACAATCAGTTGTGTTGTGACAAGGTAGGGGTGGTATACAGAAGATAGCCCTATTTGGTAAAATACCAAGACCATATTATGGCAAGAACAGCTCAAATAAGCAAAGAGAAATGACAGCACATCATTACTTTAAAACATGAAGGTCAGTTCATCTGGAACATTTCAAGAACTTTTCAAGTTTCTTCAAGTGCAGTCGCAAAAACCATCACGCGCTATGATACAACTGGCTCTCATGAGTACAGCCACGGGAAAGGAAGACCCAGAGTTATCTCTGCTTCAGAGGATAAGTTCATTAGTGTTACCAGCTTCAGAAATTGCAGCCCAAATAAATGCTTCACAGAGTTCAAGTAACAGACACATCTCAACATCAACTGTTTAGAGGAGACTGTGTGAATCAGGCCTTCATGGTTGAATTGCTGCAAAGAAATCACTACTAAAGGACACCAGTAAGAAGAAGAGATTTGCCTGGGCCAAGAAACACGAGCAATGGACATTAGACCGGTGGAAATCTGTCTTTTGGTCTGATGAGTTCAAATTTGAGATTTTTGGTTCCAACCGCCGTGTCTTGTGAGACGCAAAGTAGAACGGAGGATCTCCACATGTGTGGTTCCCACCGTGAAGCATGGAGGAGGAGGTGTGGTGGTGCTTTGCTGGTGACACTGTAAGGGATTTATTTCGAATTCAAGGCACACTTAACCAGCATGGCTACCACAGCATTATGCAGCGATACGCCATCCAATCTGGTTTGCACTTAGTGGGACTATCATTTGTTTTTCAACAGGACAATGTCCCAAAATACACCTCCAGGCTGTGTAAGGGCTATTTGACCAAGGAGAGTGATGGAGTGCTGCATCAGATGACCTGGCCTCCACAATCACCTGACCTCAACCCAATTGAGATGGTTTGGGATGATTTGGACCGCAGAGTGAAGGAAAAGCAGCCAACATATGTGGGAACTCCTTCAAGACTGTTGGAAAAGCATTCCTATGAGGTGATGTAGTGGCACTACATCACCTCATAGGAGATGGACGTACATTAATACTCTTTTGCATGTCTATACCTTCAAACCAATACAGTATACCTCAAATTATAACAATAAGGAAAGCCCCCGATGGGGTTTGCAGGTTGCACTTTTGACAGATTCTGATCATGAACGTCATTGATGAGTTTTGAACAGCGTTTATAGTTGGTTTAAAAGTTTGCCCATGTTTGACTTTGAGCTGTCTTTCTCCAGAGGTCAACTCATGATGTGACAAAATGGAACAGTGATTGATGGCTGCTGTCTTGTTGTGTCTTGTTTTATTTAACACAGCAGTAATTTATTCCCTGTGTGTGCGTGTGTGTGTGCGTGCGTGCGTGCGTGCGTGCGTGCGTGCGTGCGTGCGTATGCATACGTTTCGGCAACATGCTGCTAATAGATAATTGCCTCTTATGTTAGTAGTGACGTAGCGTTAGTAACCTGGAAGTTGGTTGGCCTGAAAGCACTTCTTCACACTTAAAACTGACAAGGTATTTATACTTTTCAGTTTCCAGCACGTCCATATCTCACCCAAGGGATCTAATAGAAGAGAAGCTCTGACAGCTAAGTCAAAACCCTTTCTCTTCATTGCTGGAAATAAATCCATGGCAATACAAGCCATTGGATTGGAAAAAATGAAATAGATTTTGCTTCCTCATATGAAACCACATCTTGGCAAGGCAATTTAATCTTAATAGCTTTGATGTTAGTGCAAACAGTGCCTCTGCAAATATGCAACTGAGACCATAACGTAATGTGTTATTGTGCTGTTGAGTGATTGTACTAATTATGTTCCCATACTTGCTTTTTACCCAAACGTGAAAACCCGGCTTCAAAATCACAAAATTAAATGCAAATAGATGTTGTGCAGTGCAGCCATCTACTTTTACCCATTTTTGTATCTAACGATATCTTGCCAGAAAATAAACAGCAGGAGAATCAATATGATTATGCCGTTCATTAAATCCACAAGAAAAGCTAAACTGAAAACTGGTGGGTGGCTTCAAAGTAAATGAAGGTCTTAAGATCCAAAGTGATATGAGCCTAATACATGAAGCTATATCCCAAAGTGTACTTATCAAAGTTCATCTTTTGCAACCAAAGATTGTGAAGAATTAAACCTAGATGTGGGTGGGTTTCCTTATAATACTAACTAATCCTTTTCCTTTCATGTTACCTGACTAATAACTGAAACCATGTGCATCTCTAAGTTAGGTTACTACAGTTCAATTACTACCTATGTGCAACCTAGCTCTATGAGAGTAGTGCAGATGCATGAAAGAAAGATAGATAGTGTACATGCACACTGTTGAACACTCCCATAGTTTTACTGAGCGCAATGTTTCGACCCGAAGTCTGTCAGTAGTAGGCATACACAGATTTCTAGCGGTTAATAGCATTGGGCCAGTAACCCAAAGGTCCTTGGTTTGAATCCCCGAGCCAGCAAGGTGGAAAAATGTGCCGTTCTGCCATTGAGCAAGACAGTTCACCCTCAACAACAACTGCTCCCCAGGCGCCGATGACATGAATGTCGTTTAAGGCAGCCCCCCGCACCTCTCTGATTCAGAGGGTTTGGGTTAAATATGGAAGACACATTTTAGTTTAATGCATTCAGTTGTGCAACTGACAACAGTAGGTTGTCCACCTTTCCCTTTCCCCTCTGCTCTATGTCTCAGTATGCTCACCACATTTACTTCCACTGTGTAACCTTGCTTTGTATTCCCTCTGTGACAGAATACTCCATTCACTATTCTGTCTGTCCACCTCATCAGTCCCAGTGCCCATCAGGGGTAGATGAGAAAGGGAGAGAGGGAGGGAGGGATGAATGGATCATATCTAACCACAAAGAGTTGGATTGCGAAGGGCTTTTTCTCCATCAGGCCTGTCTGCGGCCCCCGGAGCCAATATTCATTTAGCTTGATGTATTCCTGGGCCTGAAACTTTAATGTGATTTGTGGGGGAATCCAGATGGCAAGTTCACGGATCGACGCCACTCGCTGACAGAGGCAGTGCCAGCGGCCGAGTGCACAATAACAGTGGGTGCCTCAGCTCCCTTATACACCCTGCAAGCACCAGGGCCTCTTATTCTCCTGTAGATATTACAGCATTACTGGCCAGACTGCAGGACTCACAGACACTGGCCGTGTCCGAGTACCCATACTAGCGTACTAAATAGTTTGCGAAGAAAGAATGTTTTATAGTATGTGACATTTAGAAAATAGTACTTCGAATGTGTCATCAAACTCCCGGCATTCATTCATTTTGGTACAATGTGTCAATGTATCAGTTTATCAGTTTTTGTCAAACACTTGAGTCTGAAAAGTTGAGTAAATTATACTAGATCAAACTCCAAAATGAGTATGCAGTTTAAGTATGTAGTTCGCTAGTATGGGTATTTGGACACGGCCATTGTCACTGCTCAGCACAATTACATTACTCTCTGGCCGTGTCAGAATACCCATACTTGCGTTCCAAATAGTAGGCTTTCTGGGTATACACTGAGTATACCAAACATTAGAAACACCACCATTTTCTCCTCCCCTTCATCTACACTGATTGAAGTGGATTTAAAATCAATAAGCGATCATAGCTTTCACCTGGATTCACCCGGTCAGTTTATGTCATGGAAAGAGCAGGTTTCCTTATTGTTTTGTATACTCAGTGTATATGAAGTGTATGTACGGTATATACTGTATATATCAGTGGCGGTCGGTGACGTTTAAGATTAGGGAGAACCTTTTTTTTGATGAGCATGGCCATATTTTTATTACAGAATATTGGATGACTGTCTGTTATCCATATTCCCATTCACCAAGGTCAATGTAACATTGATAGGTCTAGGCTACTACATGATACTCAAATTTGCCCTATACCCATCATGAGGGATGCTACAACCTAGCCTACAAATGAAAGTTTATAACATAGGTGCACAGGTCGAGAGACAAATTGGATTAATCAAGGTGACAGACAGTGACACATTCAGTACCGCCTTGCACACTCTTGCCAGCATCTAGCTGATCTAGGGTGCATATATTAGTACAAAACAGTTGCAACAAGTTACATTGTGTAACTAAAGCAAAAGTTTTTATTGGACAAATTCAGATAGGTCCATCCCGTTTCGTTCCCTTTGCTTCCATTTAAGAAATATTTTGCAACAGAACTGGCGAAATGATTACACACACCCCTGATCACCCGCACACAGAGTTCACTTTCCTAGTAGCCATACAGACAATATCATCACATCTTCATGCTCTCCTTCTCTCACATTTTGCCTTCGCTTGTGGACTTCATTGACCAGGCCAACAAAACTCTCCAAGCAAAACATTCATAACATAACCACTACACACAGCCTACATTGTTGTCACCCTATTAGCTAACGTCATAGTCAACATAGCTACTAGAACTAACGCATTAGTAAACCTACAATCCAATCCATGTGTACAATCAGACAGTAGTACACAGCGAGCAGTTTAGCAGTAACCTGGCAGGCCCTGGTGGTAACACACATAAAACCGAAAGCTTACCTTGAATTGGAAGTGTTGGATAGCCATAGCCTGCTAGCTAACATAAATATAATGAATCTCTGTTTGAGTCAGGTTGTTGAGTAGGATAAATTAGCTGCATTAACAAGCATAAGTGAAACTGAAAAAAATATACAATGAAATATCTCCTTCTCTCTCGCTCTACTGCTTCACCTTCATTTTTGAATAAATTAATTTGTTCAAAACTATTCAGCTATTGTCTTTCTCTCTCTTTGAGTCAACCACTCAGCACATTTTATGCACTGCAGTGCTAGCTATCTGTAGATTATGCTTTCAACACAGGGATGTAACCTAAAACAAAAGAGATAGGTAAAACCTCTAATAAATACACGGGACGAGACCCGCAATACACTACTCGGTGCGAGACCCGTAATAACAAATGCACAACAATACACAGGACGAGACCCGTAATAACAATTGCACAATACACGCAG
The DNA here is from genome assembly GCF_029448725.1 of Salvelinus fontinalis. Lineage (NCBI taxonomy): Eukaryota > Metazoa > Chordata > Actinopteri > Salmoniformes > Salmonidae > Salvelinus > Salvelinus fontinalis. The sequence goes on along the minus strand of NC_074674.1, from coordinate 36,616,661 downwards.
CACGAAAGGCGAAATAACAAAGCACAGGTACTCACAAGACCAACGGACATGGGAACAATGGGGTGGCAAGTAGCCTATTGGTTAGAGCATTGGGCCAGTAACCAAAAGGTTGCTGGATCGAATCCCCGAGCTGAAAAGGTAAACATCTGTCATTCTGTTCCCTGGTAGGCTGTCATTGTAAATAAGAATTTGTTCTTAACTGACTTGCCTAGTTAAATAATAATAACTGACAAGACAATTGTTAACAGCGGTCACATATATACAATTACTAATGAGGGGAATTGGAATCAGGTGTGTGTAATGAGACAGTTCATTGATGCCTAGAGTCCGGTGACGTAGACCTCCGGACCTGGTGCACGGAAGGGCAGCAGTACTTTGGGAATCTGTGACAGTAAATATATGGAAGGGGGTGAAAAGCATGAGCCTCCGAGGTTTTGTATTGAAGTCAATGTACCCCGAGGAGGACGGAAACTAGTTGTCCTCTGGCTACACCATGGTGCTAACTTACAGAGTGCTGTTGAGGCTACTGTAGACCTTCATTGCAAAACAGTATGTTTTAATTAATTATTTGGTGACGTCAATATATTTAGTATAGTTCCATCAAAAAAGGATACCTTTTTTAATGTTTCAACTCGTATGGTCCTCCCCTTACTCCTCTGAGGAGCCTCTACTGGTATTTATGAAAAAATCTTAAGTTGTATAATATGTGACATTTTGAAAATGTAGTATGTAGAACAAACTCTGCAAAAATGTACGAATAGTGGGGAACAAGCTTGATTGCACATTCGATGATGCCTTCTCAGTATGGATGACGACTAATCTGTAAATCAAAACAAGACGTTGAACTGACATCTGCGCTCAGTGTGTACTTTTTCTCTGTCTCTCAGACTCCTCTCTAGCACACTGCTCTCTCTCAGTCCCGTACCCATTTCTCTCTCTCTCTCTCAATTCAATTACAATGTCAAAGTACACATATAGCAACAGTGGTTTAACCAACAGCCATAAGGCATCAATAATGATAGTTATAGTACTAGTGGAAATGGTATTACCATTAACAGCAACTACAACAATATTAATGATAATAATACATTAAAGCAATAGTAGTAGGCCAGTCTCAACATGACAAAAGCCACATGGTATGGTAAGACACCCAGAACAAAACGGCGAAATATTATTGACATTACATTGTAATGTACACTGCCCGTCCCTCAGGTTGTGGAAATTTTGGCTTTTCACCTAATAAATATTAATTTTTTTCTTAATAATTTATAGTTTCAAATTAGTTGTATTGAATGATCATTTTGGGAAAGAAAGATTATCTTAGGTCTATGTATTTTTCACAATATAATAAGAAATGCAGCTCTGTCTCTACCTCTTCCCGGGGGCAGAGTGAGCACAACCTGTCCTCTCTGGGCAGCCAGGTTTGCCTGTGACAACCAGTCTCTATGGCCAGGCTGTGCTCACTGAGTCTGTACCTAGTCAGTGTTCATCGGTTTTCTACCTGTCACAGTGGTCAGATAGTCTGCCACCGTGTACTGTCTGTTTAGAGCCAAATAGCATTGAAGTTGACGTAGATTTCTTGTGGTGTCTTCCGACAGGTGATATTTTTTTTGTTGCTTTATCATAATTTGGCTGGGCCAGATTCTCTGAGTGCTGTCCTGAGGGGTTGGTTTGGATTAATGAACTGAGCCTCAAAACCAGCTGGTTGAAGGGACTCTGTCACGTTCGTCGTAAGGAGGAGACCAAGGCGCAGCGTGATATGAATACATACACTTTAATTAAACGAAGAAACACTAAACAAAATGAACGTGAAGCTATAAACAACGAGTGCTGAAACAGGCAACTACACATTGACAATAACCCACCAAACCAAAATGGAAAATGCCAACCTAAATAGGATCCCCAATCAGAGACAACGATAAACAGCTGTCTCTGATTGGGAACCAATTCAGGCCATCATAGATCTACATTTACCTAGACAATACCAAAACCCCATAGATATACAAAAACCCCTAGACATGACAAAAACACACATACCACCCTCGTCACACCCTGACCTAACCAAAATAATAAAGAAAACAAAGATAACTAAGGTCAGGGCGTGACAGTATCCCCCCCCCCCCCCCAAAGGTGCGGACTCCCGGACGCAAACCTAAACCTATATGGGAGGGTATGGGTGGAAATGTAACCTTGGTTGAGGCTCTGGTTCTGGACGCCGCCCCCCTTCTTAACACTGAGTCCGCTCTTGTAGCACAGACCCGTGGATCATCGTCGGAGGCTCTGAACTGCGGATCCTCGCCATAGGCCCCGGGCTGGGGACCCTCGCTGCGTGGATCATTGTCAGATGTTCTGGACTGGGGACCGTCGCTGGAGACCCCAGGCTGGAGACCGTCGCTGGAGGCTCCGGACTGGGGATCGTCGCTGGAGGCTCCGGACTGGGGATCGTCGCTGGAGGCTCCGGATTGGGGATCGTCGCTGGAGGCTCCAGATTGGGGATCGTCGCTGGAGGCTCCGGACTGGGGATCGTCGCTGGAGGCTCCGGACTGGGGATCGTCGCTGGAGGCTCCGGACTGGGGATCGTCGCTGGAGGCTCCGGACTGGGGATCGTCGCTGGAGGCTCCGGACTGTGGATCGTCGCTGGAGGCTCCGGACTGTGGATCGTCGCTGGAGGCTCCGGACTGTGGATCGTCGCTGGAGGCTCCGGACTGTGGATCGTCGCTGGAGGCTCCGGACTGGGGATCGTCGCTGGAGGCTCTGGACTGTGGCCCGTCTCTGGAGGTTCCGGACTGTGACCAGCCGTAGGAGGTTCCGGACTGTGACCAGCTGTTGGAGGTTCCGGACGGTGGCCCGTAATTGGAGGTTCCGGACGGTGGCCCGTCGTTGGAGGTTCCAGTCTGTGGCCCGTCATTGGAGGTTCCGGTCTGTGAACTGTCGCCGGACACTCTGGACTGGGTACTGTCGCCGGAAGCTCTGGACTGGGTACTGTCGCCGGAAGCTCTGGACTGGGTACTGTCGCCGGAAGCTCTGGACTGGGTACTGTCGCCGGACGCTCTGGACTGGGTACTGTCGCCGGAAGCTCTGGACTGGGTACTGTCGCCGGAAGCTCTGGACTGGGTACTGTCGCCGGACGCTCTGGACTGGGTACTGTCGCCGGATGCTCTAGGCTGGGTACTGTCGCCGGACGCTCTGGACTGCCGAGGCGCACTGTAGGCCTGGTGCCGGAACTGGTGGTACCGGGCTGAGGACACGCACCTCAGGGTGAGTGCGAGGAGCAGGAACAGGGCATACTGGACCCTGGAGGCGCACTGGAGGCCTGGTGCGTTGTGCCGGAACTGGTGGTACCGGGCTGGGGACACGCACGTCAGGGCGAGTGCGGGGAGGAGGAACAGGACGTACTGGACTCTGGAGGCGCACTGGAAGCCTGGTGCGTGGTGTTGGCACTGGTGGTACTGGGCTGGTGACACCCACCTCAGGGCGAGTGCGGGAAGCAGGCACAGGACGTACTGGACTGTGGAGGTGTACTGGAGGTCTGGAGTGTAGACCTGACACAAGTGTAGACCTGACCCTCATTCCTGGCTGGATGCCCATTCTAGCCCGACCAATGCGAGGAACTGGAATAGAGTGCACCGGGCTAGAATAGCGCACTGGAGACACCGTGCGCTCCACCGCATAACACGGTGCCTGACCAGTAACACGCTCCCCACGGTAAGCACGGGAAGTTGGCTCAGGTCTCCTACCTGACTCAGCCAATCTCCTCGTGTTCCCCCCCCAAAAAACATTATTGGGTCTGCCTCTCGGGCTTCCGTGCAAGCCGTGTACCCTCATATCGTTGCCGTCCCTCTATTCTCCGGTACTTCTCCTTGTAGTATCGCCGTTCTGCTTTCGCTGCCTCTATCTCCTCTTTAGAAAGTCGATACTCCCTCAACTGTGTCCAGGGTCCTGCTCCATCCAGTATTTCCTCCCAAGTCCATTTCCCCATGGGGGCGCTGTTTAGACTATTTATGCTAATGTGGCTAATTTTTTAAACGGCTTCCCACAAAATCCTTGATCGTACAATATGCATATTATTATTATTATTGGATAGAAAACAGTCTATAGTTTCTATAGGAGTTGAAATTTTGTCTCTAAGTGGAACAGAGCCCATTCTACAGCAATTTCCCTGACATGGAGTCAGATTTGAGAAACGTTGGCCACTTTTCTGAAGTCATTTAAACGGGCACTGTCGTTGCTATGACTATACGGACACTTCTTACGTCTTCCCCTGGATGCCTTTACGTGATGACGATTCCAACGGGCTCGATTGCTCGTTCACAGGCACTACAAATGAAAAAAACCTTTAGCTAGCAAGTCTTTTCTTGCTGCGTAACGCGCGTGGAAGACACCGACCCTCTCCTGTTCCAAGCATTAGTTTAGCCTGTTATATTTCTCCGGTCATCTTTTCACTCGTTATAGGAGTTACAAACATCACAAAGTAGTTAATTTAAAGCGTTTTATAGCAATTTATATCCGTTTAGTGCGATTTTGGGACATTTATTTTTGCAACGATGTGAAAAGTTGGGAACGCTTTTCAGTTCATCCCGAACGTAGTTGACATTTCCACATGGCAAGAGGACAGCTTTCCACCAAAAGACGATTTCTCCCAAGAAAGGATCCTTTGCCCAAGATACTGATGGAAGAACAGCTCAAGGTAGGACATTTTTATTATGATAAATCGTGTTTCTGTCGAAACATTTTAGTGGCTTAGGACGCCATGTTTTTTGACGTAGCTTCGCTTGGCGCAAACTGTATTGAAAAGTAAGGATAAATTAAAAAATGTAATAACGCAATTGTATTAAGAATTAAATTGTCTATCAATCCCTGTCCACCCTATATTTTTTAGTCACGTTTATGAGTATTTATGTATAAGAGTAGATCACTGTCTAAGTGGCGCAAGGACAAATTCTGACCAGCTGAGTTACATTTCACATTGTCTAACCATGATTTTGGTGGCTAAATATAAACATTTTCGATCAAACTGTATATGCATGTTGTAATGTGATGTTACAGGAGTGTCATCGGAAGAATTCTGAGAAGGTTAGTGAAAAAATTAATATCTTTTGGCGATGTTGACTTTTATCGCTCACTTTGGCTAGAATCAATGCTGGGCTGCTAATTGCTATGTGCTAAGCTAATATAACGATTTATTGTGTTTTCGCTGTAAGACACTTAGAAAATCTGAAATATTGTCTGTATTCACAGGATCTGTGTCTTTCGATTCGTGTATGCTGTGTATTTTTACGAAATGTTTGATGATTAGTAGTTAGGTAAACACGTTGCTCATTGTAATTATTCTAGTCCATTTGTGATGGTGGGTGCAATTGTAAACTATGCCATATACCTGAAATATGCACTTTTTTCTAACAAAACCTATCCCATACCATAAATATGTTATCAGACTGTCATCTAATGAGTTTTTTTGTTGGTTAGGGGCTATAAATATCTTAGTTTAGCCGAATTGGTGATGGCTACTGGTGTTGGTGGACAAATAAAAGATGGTGGAATATGCTAATGTGTTTTTAGGTAATAGATGTACATCTTTACATATTGTGTCTTCCCTGTAAAACATTTTAAAAATCGGAAATGTTGACTGGATTCATAAGATCTGTGTCTTTCATTAGCTGTATTGGACTTTAATGTGTGAAAGTTAAATATTTTAAAAAAATATTTTTTTTGAATTTCGCGGCACTGGTTTTTCAGTGGGGGGGGGGGGGGTGTGCCGCTAGCGCCACGCTGATCCTAGACAGGTTAAGCGCTGTTCCCCCCTTCTCACGCTGCTTGGTCCTTGTTTGGTGGGTTATTCTGTCACGTTCGTCGTAAGGAGGAGACCAAGGCGCAGCGTGATATGAATACATACTCTTTAATTAAACGAAGAAACACTAAACAAAATAACAAAACGAACGTGAAGCTATAAACAACGAGTGCTGAAACAGGCAACTACACATAGACAATAACCCACCAAACCAAAATGGAAAATGGCAACCAAAATAGGATCCCCAATCAGAGACAATGATAAACAGCTGTCTCTGATTGGGAACCAATTCAGGCCACCATAGACCTACATTTACCTAGACAATACCAAAACCCCATTGATATACAAAAACCCTAGACAAGACAAAACACACATACCACCCTCGTCACACTCTGACCTAATCAAAATAATAAAGAAAACAAAGATAACTAAGGTCAGGGCGTGACAGACTCTTCTCTTTTTAATCTCTTGACATTGTAGGGCTATGTGACAATGTTTCGGGGTCGCTTGTTTTTAGATGGTTGTCAAATTTGATGACTCTTGTTTCAATTCGAATAAGGAAAGGGTATTGGCCCAATTCTGCTCTATTCTGCTCAGGATGTAGTGTTCATCAAGGAAATGTAGTGGTCTGCTATTTATGATACTGCAGAGAATTTAACTTTGCTGTTAACGCAAATTTCTCTGTAATTATTTGGATCAAATTTGTCTCAGTTTATATAGATTGGTTTGATCAATCCTTTGTTCCAAATATCGGGGGGAAATACCTTCAGTGAAGATAATGTTGAAGAGTTTGAGTATAGCCCATTTGAATTTGTGGTCTGTATTTGATCATTTCATTTAAAATACCATCAGCACCACAGGACTTTTTGGGTTGTCGACTTGATAGTTTTTCCAACAATTATTGTTCTGTAGTTATGTAATTAATCTCTCTCTCCTCCTCTTCAGTCATAACTACCCCATCTGATGGTTTCTTCTACTTCAAAATGAAAAGGGAGCAAAATCAGTGTAATGACTTTAGTTGATTCAATACTTTTTTCCACTTAATTTCAATTAAATGACATTGAACCAATATGGAATAGACGTTGAATTGACGTTTGTGCCCATTTGGGGAATATCAAAATATCTTGCAGTGGAGACATGTTTAGCTCATACCAAACCCATTTGTCTATGTCCTCAGGAAAAATGTTTTTAGGGATCCCGAGTGGCACAGCGGTCTAAGACACTGCGTCTCAGTGCTAGAGGCGTCACCACAAACTCTGGTTCGATTCCAGGCTGTATCACAACCGACAGTGATTGGTAGTCCCATAGGGCGGTGCACAATTGACCCAGTGTTGTCTGGGTTTGGTCGTGGTAGGCCGTCAATGTAAATAAGAATTTGTTCTTAACTGACTTGCCTGGTTAAAAAAAGGTTAAATAAAAGAAGAGGAATCCTGTTTAGGTAAAACAACTTATTTTATGATTTAAAGGGTGCCACTCTGAAACATTTAGTCTGATTCCAGTATATGTTTATAGGTAAATGAGTGCCGTATAATTTTTCCACAGCACTACAAACCATCCGATGCCGGAGAGGCAGCACATCAGGGAGTTTAACAGTGGATCCCTAAAGAGTCGCCAATAAAATGGAGGCAAATATCAGAATTCCTTTGCCACCATTTGATAACCTCCAACTTCATGCTCTGTCAGTGCACATAATTCACAGCAACCCCTCTGCCTCACTCTGCCACTAATAAATAGAACCTTGAACGCCAGCTAATCTGATTGCATACATCATAGGCTAAAGTATTTCCTTCACGTATAACATGCATACACTGTGGCAGGACTCAGCTTTCATGAATGCTAAAAAGCGACCCATGAATGCAGAAAAGTGTCCTGTGCCCATGACACTTGCTGTCTCGTTCCAGCTCTTTCTCCCAGAGTTCTATTTTGGTATGCTGATGGATGAGCTAGTGTGGGCGACGGCCGAGCGTTCACGGCTCCTTGGCAACGCACACCACTCCTAGTGATGCCACACTTCGCCTCATAAGCTACAGTTTCATCAAAGATTAATTGACCATTGTGTGGCAGCAAATTCGCAAAATAATCATTACCTAATCCATTGGTGCAATAAAGTGCATTACTTTGAATGGGGCATTAAATAACACTGGCTCCTGTTAGTACCGCATAAAACATGAAGACCTCTAAACTGAAAATCTGCCTCTTTTTCCTCATCACAGGCTTGCCCCATGTCCTTCGTAATCAAAGGTGCCGCAAGGTGGTGCTAAGACCGTAACTGTTACTCCTCTGCTTTGTGTGCCCGCTTAGTTCAGATCAATCTAGGATTCTACAGTACAGCTAATGTAACTAGTCATTTACATTTTTTAATACAGCTTTTCACGTTCTGTCTGTAGACATCCTCATCTTTTAGAAAGCAGCTTTTTACGGTTCTGGCTATGCCTTACTTAGCATTTAAATGGCTAAAGCGTTTCTATGTCTGTTCTGGGCAGATTATCCACAGTGTTGTCTGTGCGGTACAAGCTAGGAGCTCTCTTGTGTTGTAAAACAGGACTGCTGGTGCAGCAGATTATTTAGCTGGAGAGTGACAACCTCATTTAAGAATGAATAAATAGGAATAATGTTTTGCATCTTGCCCTTGATATCTTCCAAACACTTAAATTAAATCACTGGTTTCATTTTGAGAAAATCATCAAAATGCATGATGCATTACCTACCTAATCTCTCAAGTAGACTACTGGATTTTATTTCATTTTTATGAATACCGGAATACATTATGCAAACACCTAGACTAGTGGAACAATAGAGCACTGCCAGAGTTTATCTGGAGAAAAGCATTCATACTAATGTATTTACCTAGAATGCACTCCCCAATAATGCTTGGGTTTCATATAGTAGAAGGATTGTGGTGGCCCAGTCCCATATTTACTGAAGCAACAACGGGTAGATACCAATGATTTATATATACACTAGATCAGGGGATTTTAGATAACTAATGTTACTGCCCCCGCTACAACCAAAAACATACTTAAATAAAAAATTCTAATTCTGTCCTTGAAATTTTATTGAAATAATGTAGAAATCCAATCATTCTTATGGAGACCTGCTGCTACTGAAGAGTGCCAAAATGGCTGACTTTGTGGCTTCAAAGCCTTTCAATGGCCAATGCATAGCAGGAGCAATCCACGGTTTACATACATCGTTGGTTGATACAGAGAAATCGAATAATTTATCTCTTTTCTCAAAGAATAATGAGAGAGGCTGTCGTAATCACTGTAAAAGCCTGGCATTCAGGCCAACGACCACCTGCTCAGAAGGGGCAAGGCAGAAATTGTACTTTGCAACAATTGTAGGATTCAATCAGGCGGGGGAGCACAATATTAGCTGTCCATGGTGCTGAAATTTTGCCAATGGTGCTGAACACTGGACACAGAGACACATGGTGAGTCAGGGCAATACTAAACCCATGATTACTTTTTTCTTCTTCTGTACCAAAACAACACCATGACTACAGTGGGGACAATAATGTTATTGATTTATTAACAGTAGTACTTTTATGAGTTTTTGTAATAGTAGCGCCTGCAGACGGTGTCAAAAACATAGTGCTTGTTGTACTGGTGGTATCAAATGATTGTCCCTACACAATCTGCAACTATGTGATAGAAATGTCTCCGAGGACTAGTCATCAACTGTGCAAAGATATGTTTTCAAACAGTGGAATTGGAAATGTGTTTGTTTGTTGGTGTGCTGCAGTGTGTGTGCTGCAGTGTGAGAGTGGACAAGCTGCTCAGTCACATGCACCAGTAGAATTGAACGCATGCAGCCATGTGTTCCTGTGCACAGCAGCGCAAGCAGGAGCTCGGCTGGTGGGATCTTCAGCTAATATCACACACACTTTCCGGATTAAAAGCCACAAATCACATATTCGACAAGCATCCTTAAAGGCACCAAGCCAGAGAGGTGTGACACTGATGCGTGCAAGCTCCAACATTTCCATCTCGGCTGTAGACAGATACAACTACTCTGAAAGTGTCACTAATTCAAATTTCAACATCACATAGAAAAAGTGAGGCTGAATGAGCTAGACTTTGATCATAATATTTATATTAACGCCCTGCTTCTTTCGTTCGGGTAATTGATGCACTTATTGTAATTATGTTGCCAAAACCAACATATCTATTAAAATCCGAACATTAATACATAGCAGGGTTTCAAAGCTCAAATCAATACATAATCTATAGCTATTTTGAGGTTGCTAGTGCTGCAGAGAGACATAAATATCAAACCTTTTTAGAGGCACTTAAAATTCCATTGACGACAGTGGCCGTAAAAAGTTGAAGCTAGGTAATATTGACCTGTCAAAAATGAGCACCCTTAAATCAGAAAAACAAAATCCCAATCGATGGGAGACAAGAAAGTGAGTCCATGGCTGGGAGGTGAAAGGAGGCAGCTAGCATGGCAGCCCAACTGATCCATGGGTGCTGCTGCATGCTGACACAGAGGGGCCTAAAGCTGCCGGAGAGGAAAGAAATAACTGATTTATGGTCCTGCCAGCCCAAGTGGAAACTCACTCTGGATTGACCACCTCCAATTGAGAGTTGACCCTGAGGTCAGTGTGGAGAGATTTCATCAGGTAGCCGGGCACGGCGGTGTAGAGAGGTGAAATAAAGAGTGCAGCTATCCATCTTCAAAATGATCCGGTATTATTGGTTATCTAGAGCCAAGCAAGTATACTTTTATAAAGATAATAATTCCTCAGTTCAAGATGCAGCTGCAATACCAAGAGGCAGCTCAATACGCCACATTAATAGCTAACATCAGTAGACTGTACGGCATGCTCTCCAAATTGCATTAGGATTTTATCATTTGCATGATTTGTCTTATGATCTTGTGTGTGTGTGTGTGTGTGTGTGTGTGTGTGTGTGTGTGTGTGTGTGTGTGTGTGTGTGTGTGTGTGTGTGTGTGTGTGTGTGTGTGTGTGTGTGTGTGTGTGTGTGTGTGTGTGTGTGTGTGTGTGTGTGTGTGTGTGTGTGTGTGTGTGTGTGTGTGAGTGAGTTCGGGTGTGTGAAAAGAGATAGATAAAAGAGATATAGGAGAAGAAAAAAGAGAAAGAGGGGCAGAGAGATAAAAGAGAAAGGCTACAGGAGAGAATGTCTGTATTCTTCTATCTGCATAATATAATATGTTTCCATGGCAACGTCAATTTCCTTGCTAATGTACTTAAGCGTCCTAATTAATCTGACAACTCTGTCATCAAACACGTTTACACTTTTGGTATGTTTGTTTGTTTGTTTCCTAAATCTTTACAACTGCTTTAAAAAAGACACGAATCAAGCAGCACAGCGATGACCATCTAATCCATCACTACAGATGAATTACCTACAGGCCTGCTTCATTTATTTTCACTTCACCACTTTGAAATCTGTTGGCTCAGGCTATTCTAACATATTCATAAATCTTCCAAGATGGGCTCCATGGCTCCTGGAAGGAGAAAGCAAGAGGGAAAGAAAGATAATTACTTTGCTTTTGTTTTGCAGCTAATTTATGACGGCCATATCGGGGGTGATTGTGGCCTGGGAGATGGTTCAGGGAGTAGGTGGGAGGTAGGAACCCACTGAAGTCCTCGACCGCCCTGCCTACGCCATTCTTCATGGGAGATGCAGGCCGAATCCATGAATAAGTGACAAAAGACTTGACCGTTTAACTACAACTTGTTAATTCCCACCATCACTTAATTCTCACTGTCCTTGATGGAGTGGCATTATTTATAGTTGCCTACGGAGATACAAAGTACTATGTCTGAGAACAAACCAATATCCCAGGGTTAGTCAGGTCGGTGTGTTAAAGAGAAGATAAAAATTAATTAATGAGGATTTAAAGGATAGTGTGTTTACTCACTAATTATAGAAAATCTTTACAAGAATAAAGCAGAGTGCTACGGAAGTGGCAGACCAGAATGGATAAAAAGTATACTGTATTTAATCAGTTAGATTTGACAAAATCCAAAGGGAAAGCAGAGGAAGTGTTTATTCCAAAAATGAAAAAAGCTTTGGTATAAAGATTTGAGGTTGGATTGAGGTAAGGATGATGAGGCATGATACCATTGAGTTGTCCTTATACCATTTTTTCCATGTATTCAAGTATGCATGAATATGCGCTATAAACATTATAGGCCACACTTCTCAATGAACTAGGCCTTTGCATGGTCCAGCAAAGCTTGAAGTAAGTCACGCAAGAGGTCTAATGCAAAAATGTGTTCCTGTGTCATCTCAAATTCTGAGGGTTGTCAGAAAGGCGGGGAAAAAAGAACGCATCACTCAGTTTGCCCCATTACTTTGAGCAATTCCGCTTGTGGGGAGAGAAAAGAGTCTGGTTGCTTTGATAGGTAGCTCCCTTGATGTCAGATTCCGTCGCAGCATTTGAATCTAAATCTAAGTGAAACAGAGGAAATATCCAAGCATTGGGAGCTGATTGTTATAGCACCTGTCTATGTTATCTGTGGTTGCCAGCCACCGGCTCACAAGAAGCAGGGCCAGAAAAGCATCTTCCTTTGAACATGTTGTTATTTAGGCGTTCTAGTCAAATGTCAAAGGAGAAAATGCGCCCATGACTAAGCTCACTGTTCTTCTCAAATTGGTTGCAAAACTTGCTGCATTGAGTATCATGGCTGGTTTAAACAATTTCAGGCGTATTCCTCTGAAGCTCTTTCCATAATGTATCTCTGTTGTTCTGATCCAAAGGGGAAGTAAAAAGACTGTTAGTTATCCAGGGTGCACTTGGTATAAGTTCCCAATGTGATTCAATCTAAACAGAGGTAATGGAGAATGGTTAGTTCTTTCTGTGTTGATTTTGTATACATTCAGGTAGATATAGTGCCAAGACTAGAGTGTGCGAAGTAGAAAAATGAAAGTGATTCACAAGTGTAATTAAAAGGAAGGAAATGTAGTGGATTTGCCATTACTGCAGCTTGTCCTCACCAATGTGACTATGAATAGTAATAGAGAGAGGCTGCATCCCTAGTCCTAATTTGTTCAAATGCATTGAATGGTGAGGTTTGAAAAAAGGCCAAAGACTCATGTGTAACTGAATGGTATTGAACAATGGTTGTCACGACTTCACACTCGGTAAACTGAAGATACTGCTAGAAATTAAGTTAGTTTGATACACTGGGATTACAGTTCACTTTTTTCATCTCTTAAGGCTGTGCATGTCAGGTGAACATGACTCAAGACTCTGGTTGTTTACCTAACAAAAATGTTATTGAAGCTTATTCAAGGTTTATAAAAAATATACTCACTAAAAACTAAGTATTGTATCAATAATTATGATTCATAATCTGCAAATGTCAAAGAAGCACTTGAAAGCTCTCAAAAGTAATGGAATCCATCCACTTTTGATTCACAGTAGTGGCAAACCACCAGTACCATTAACTATGTTCCAAGAGCTGGCATCCCCTAGCAACAGACACAACTGCCACTGATAGCAGAGTGATAGAGAAAGAACGATAGAAAAATAGTGAAAGAGAATGAAAGATATAGCTGGTGAAAGAGACAAAAACTGAGTAAGAGAGTGAAAGAAAGTGAGTTATAGAGAACAAAAGTGTAAGAGAAAAAAAATAAATAGAGGAAAAATAAAAATAAAAATTGAAAGAGATATAGATATAGATAGAAAAAAAGAAAAGAAAAACACAGGCCCACTCAGCACGGCTCATCTCCTCCCTCCTGACCTCCATCTCTGGGACACGCTGTGCCTGGACAATGATCCATTCTCTGGCCCTAACTCTCAGTTAACCCCCCACCGTGTGCAGGGACTTGGCTCCTGCAGGGCCTTCCCAAAGACACAATATTGAGATTCAGCAGCAGGCCTCTCCCCACATCTCCGCTGTGGAGGTAATGATCTCTTCTACCCCAGTATGCCCTCTGGTTCTGACCTTGGAGAGGATGCTGAGCTCCAGCCTGCTGAGCCCAAGTCAGAGCAAGGGCCCTGGGATAGCAACAGTGCTTATGTCTCACCCAGCAAGGCCTGACTGACAGTTGATGGGTCTTCATCTGAAATCTCTTCACACGAACAGTGTAAACAGCCAACTAGTGTACAATACTGAGTATGGGACTTTGGCCAGCTGTTTTGTCTGAGCACTGGGCCTGATTAGGAAAAACTCCATGCACTATAGGCTATACATCCTGGTGAATTGACCTGGGCAGGATAAACTGTTTATTCAACATTCTATTCAAAATATGGAGCTATATATTCCAATATCAAGATATCATTAACTGACATGACCATAGAAAAGCAGGACATCTTACATACTGTTTTGAACCTTTAAAAGCTCCTTTAGTTAGCACTATAGTGATATCATACTGTTGCCAGATGTGATCTCTTCACATTTTAAATGTCACCACTTTTGTTCTTTCTATAATTGTCTAAAAGGTCAAGGGAAATTTGAGAAGGAGACACATGGAAAGTGTTAATTAAACGTACCCAGAACAAAGACCGTCTGATATACAGTGCATTCGGAAAGTATTGCATTTTTGAGTGACCATTGGGTGACCATTGGGTTCTTGGTCACCTCCCTGACCAGGGCCCTTCCCGTCCGATTGCTCAGTTTGGCCGGGTGGGCAGCTCTAGGAAGAGTCTTGGTGTTTCCAAACTTCTTCCATTTAAGAATAATGGAGTCCACTGTGGTCTTGGGGACCTTCAACGCTGCAGACATGCTTTGGTACCCTTCCCCAGATCTGTGCCTCAATCCTGTCTCAGAGCTCTACGGATAATTCCTTCGACCTCATGGCTTGTGTTTTGCTCTGACATGCACTGTCAAATGTGGGACCTCATATAGAGAGGTGTGTGCCTTTCCAAATCAAGACCAATCAATTGAATTTACCACAGGTAGACTCCAATCAAGTTGTCGAAACATCGCGAAGGATGATCAAGTGAAACAAGATGCACCTGAGCTCTATTTCGAGTCTCATAGCAAAAAGTCTGAATACTTTCCTAAAACATTTTTTTTTTAAACAGTTTTCACATTTTGGGTATTCTGTGAAAATTGATGAGGAAAAAAATATTTTATACATTTTAGAATAAGACTGTAACGTACCAAATGTGGAAAAAGTCAAGGGGTCTGAATACTTTCAGAATGCACTGTATGTCAAATCAAAATAAAATAAAATGTTGTTGTTCGCATACACATATTTAGCAGATGTTATTGCAGGTGTAGCTAAATGATTGTGTTCCTAGCTCCAACAGTGCAGTAATACCTGCTCTGCAGAACTATATTTTTCTGAGTGTCCCTGGATGTAAATAACGTAATATAAATGAGTGTCCTTGTAATTCTTCATCCCTCCCTTTAATTATGTATTTTAGTAATCATATAATTGTTGTTCTATTTTTTCCACCCTACAGCTTTCATAAATTATATTGCCTGCAGTATAATCTGTAGAACAGAGATAATCATTTGAAGTCCATTTTGTTAATGGCAAACAACAATTCCTTCAACTCCCTCAAAGTGACCTTTCGTAATCCACTTGTAAATAAAGTGAACGTTGTCTGGCTGGAATGATGCTACAGGACAGAGGTGGCCCTTTCTGTGAGATTGAAACCATCATCTCACCATCTCTATCATTTCACCACTGGTGTTATGCAATCTATGCACTCCAAAACACACTTAAAGTGTAACTGACAGCATTTTAGAAAGTGATGCACCTATATGACATTTTTGGCCGATACCGATATCCGATATATTCCTTGCCAAAAACGATACCGATAACCGATATTAAAAAATGTTGTGGCCTTTTAAGCTTTCTAGTACAGTTAAATAGTTAGCACACACACACACATGGATGCAGCGGTATAAGGCACTGCATCTCAGTGCAAGAGGCGTCACTACAGTCCCTGGTTCGAATCCAGGCTGTATCACATCGGCCGTGATTGGGAGTCCCATAGGGCAGCGCACAGTTGGCCCAGCGTCGTCGGGGTTTGGCCGGGGTAGGCCGTCATTGTAAATAAGAATTTGTTCTTAACTGACTTGCCTAGTTTAAAAGAAGTTACACACACACACACATCACACTGAGCAAAAAGTAATTTTTTTGGCATTTACATTTGTCCCCATTACCAGTAAAACATCATCAAAAACGATTTATTTTACTTGCTGTGCTGTTACGTTGTTCGTTTATTCAGTCGTTTCATTCTCAACCAAGATTTCTATGGAACACCGTTTGGGTCTTTGCATGTCAAAAAAGACACATGTCAAATAACACTATTTGACGTGTCAAATAAGCTTGTTGACCAATCAAGTCCTGAATATGACTACACGTCACATAATAATCTAATGCGTTCATACATTTTTTATGTAGTTAATACACATTGATTACACTATCCCTCCTATTTCAATTGTCACAACGATTCATCTATGTATGCTATGATGCTGGTAAAATTGTCTCAAACACCAACAGTGCTGGTCATAAAAAAGATGGCTAGTTCATGGATGCAAGCAATGTTCTTCCCCAAAAACATAGCAAAACAACAATCTGTTTCAGTAGCTATAGTTAGCTAGCTAACTATATAGCTAGGTGTCATCATCTAAAATAACCCTAGACAGTTCTTATTTGATTAATGGTGGTCGGACCCATCTACAGTTGAAGTCGTAAGTTTAGGTTAGGTTTTACACCTAGGTTGGAGTCATTAAAACTCGTTTTTCAACCACTCCACAAATTTCTTGTTAACAAACTATAGTTTTGGCAAGTCGGTTAGGACATCTACGTTGTGCATGACACAAGTAATTTTTCCAACAATTGCTTACAGACAGATGATTTCCCTTATAATTCAATGTATCACAATTCCAGTGGGTCAGACGTGTACACACACTAAGTTGACTGTGCCTTTAAACAGCTTGGAAAAATCCAGAAAATTATGTCATGGCTTTAGAAGCTTCTGATAGGCTAATTGACATCATTTGAGTCAATTGGAGGTGTACCTGTGGATGTATTTCAAGGCCTACCGTCAAACTCAGTGTGTCATTACTTGACATCATGGGAAAATCTAAAGAAATCAGCCAAGACCTCAGAAAAAAAATTGTAGACCTCCACAAGTCTGGTTCATCCTTGAGAGCAATTTCCAAACGCCTGAAAGTACCACGTTCGTCTGTACAAACAATAGTAAGCAAGTATAAACACCATGGGACCACATCCGTCATACGGCTCAGGAAGGAGACGTGTTCTGTCTCCTAAAGATGAACGTACTTTGGTGTGAAAAGTGCAACTCAATCCCAGAACAACAGCAAAAGACCGTGTAAAGAGGCTGAAGGAACAGGTACAAAAGTATCTACATCCACAGTACAGCGAGTCCTATATCGACATAAACTAAAAGGCCGCTCAGCAAGGAAGAAGCCACTACTCCAAAACTGCCATAGAAAAGCCAGACTACGGTTTGCAACTGCACATGTGGACAAAGATCATATTTTGGAGAAATTTCCTCTGGTCTGATAAAACAAAAATAGAACGGTTTGGCCATAATGACCATCATTATATTTGGAGGGAAAAGAGGGAGGCTTGCAAGCCGAAGAACACCATCCCAACCGTGAAGCACGGGAGTAGCAGCATCATGTTGTGGGAGTGTTTAGCTGCAGGAGGGACAGGTGCACTTCACAAAATAGATGGCATCATGAGGAACAAAAATTAGATGGATATATTGAAGCAACATCTCAAGACATCAGTCAGGAAGTTACATTTTGGTCGCAAATGGGTCTTCCAAATGGACAATGACCCCAAGCATTCTTCCAAAGTTGTGGCAAAATGGCTGTAGGACAACAAAGTAAGTCAAGGTATTGGAATGGCCATCACAAAGCCCTGACCTCAATCCTATAGAAAATGTGTGGGCAGAACTGAAAAAGCGTGTGCGAGCAAGGAGGCCTACAAACCTGACTCAGTTACACCAGCTCTGTCAGGAGGAATGGGCCAAAATTCACCCAACTTATTGTGTGTGGGAAGCTTGTGGAAGGCTACCCGAAACGTTTGACCAAGTTAAACAATTTAAAGGCAATGCTACCAAATACTAATTGAGTGTATGTAAACTTCTGACCCACTGGGAATGTGATGAAAGAAATAGAAGCTGAAATAAATCATTCTCCCTACTATTATTCTGACATTTCATATTCTTAAAAAAAAGTGGTGATCCTAACTGACATAAGACAGGGAATTTGTAATTGTATTACATTTCTGGAATTGTGAAAAACTGAGTTTAAATGTATTTGGCTAAGGTGTATGTAAATTTCCGAATTCAACTGTATAGCCACAATAAGGATTAGCCACAATAGTGGACTTTGCGATTAGCCTTCAAAATAAAAGTATGTCATTGACAGTGATGCACATAGTAGAATTATGCCATAATTGAATAGATCATGCTAAACGAGGTTGAAATGTTATTATATAAAATCAACAAAAACAATAATTTGTTAATTTCACAAATCTGCTGAAATCGCACTGGATGCATTATGCTTTAGAATTGCATTGGGGCATACTTATTTCACTGTACAGCCTTACCTATGGATTGTGGATCAATGACATGGGGTATCAGTCTACTCAAAGACACCCAGACAACAGTAGCATGGCAGCTCTTATTGCGATACTCTGAAACAACTATGAATTGAGCCACATTTATTGTCAACCAATGTGTATCAAACACTATTCCCGAGGAAAAACAATACTACGTGGATGTTTTGTTAGTCTGATAACTCCAAGGAGGATGTTGGGAAACGAGTAGACTTACCCCATTTCATTGATCCCCAATCCTTAGGTAAAGCTGTACAGTGCAATATGAATGTAAATACACACAATAGGCTGTCTGGGGAGGTGATTTCACACAGTCACAGTCCCGGGATAAGAGCTACAATGCTAATATTTGCTTAAACTCTAAACAGTTGTGTTCTGTGGCTGTCACAGAGTAGACTGATACCCCATTTCATTTCTTCACATTCCAACCTTGTTTAACAGGATCTAGTCGAAATATGGCATGATTTCACTAATTGTAACCTTCTGCATCGCTTCAAATAGGTACATTTATTTTGAAAGCTAACCACAAATTCCACTATTGTGCCTATTCCTTATTGTGGTTAGCTTCACAACACATAAACCGGTCAGGTCGAGCCTCACTAGCCAGATGAAGCTAGCTGGCTGCCAATAACGTTAGCTTTGGGCAACAGGGTTAAGTAGCTGGCTAGCTATTTATTGTCATGAACTTAAGTTAATTTTCAATAGGCGAACATTAAGTGGCAACCTAGCAAATACTCACAAGGATTCCTAAATCATTGCTAAGAATAATAAAAATGCCTGCAGGTTCTACTGGTCATTGTTGTCAGGCTGGTTGTATTGGTGCTAGCTAGGTACCAAGCTAAAGCTAGCTACCCCAGAAGTTGCGGTCAAACAAATAATGCTTTATTACCAACGCGGTATTGTTCGTGGCCGGTGTTTGCTTTTTTGCAGACTTTTTTGTACAGCTTTGACAGTGCTACTGATAGTAGTGGTGGCACTTGGGTTGCATGTGCAAATTCAGAACACACAACATTCTATAATAGAAGTGTGTTATTTGACGTGTCAAATTAAAAGCTTATTTAACTCGTCAAATAGTCTTATTTTCAAATAGGGTTATTTGATGCAGTGGTGGGCCGTCAGGGCCAGCAAGGCCTTCTCTGCTGGTCTAAACATCATCAGAATGTCTTTTTTTTTTAAATATATGTTCCCACAAATATGTATTAATAACTTCTTGTCAATAGGGGGTGCTGTTAGCACTTTGTAATAATGACGTTCCCAAATTAAACTGCCTCGTACTCAATTCTTGCTCGTACAATATGCATATTATTATTACTATTGGATAGAAAACACTCTCTAGTTTCTAAAACCTTTTGAATTATATCTGTGAGTGAAAGAGAACTGGACTTACAGCAATTTTCCTATGTGGATGTGAGAATTCCAAATTTTGCAAGCTGCTCTGAGATCTGTTTATAAATCTGCCTGTCTTCTATTGGTTGAGATGCACTGCATACGCCTTCCCCTGGATGTTAGCGAATAGGGAGACTTGAAATGGAGTCTCTCCGTAGATCTGAAAGGTTATAAATCGCTTGGCAAGGACGTGTCTGTTCTTTTCCCTCTTCGCTCTGACGCACTGAGGACCTTGGCATATTGTATTAGAACCTTCGGTTATAGCTCTTAGAAATTTCCGGCTGTGTTTTTATTCGATATAGGCTTTAAAGACATCGTAATGTTGTTATTTTAAACCGAATTATATCAGTTTATGTCAGTATATTGCGATTTTCGGGTATTTATTGTCGTGGCGTTCTAGGGAGTTGGGTATCGCTCTCTCAAATGCTAATGTTTACTGCTAATTGCAACGTTGAGGAGGACGTTCTACAACCTAGCAACGATTCTTTTGGACAAAAGACACCTTTCCCAAGATTCTGATGGGAGTTCATCAAAAAGTAAGAACTATTTATGCTGATAATTCGTTGTTCTGTTGAAAAATGTCAAATGCATAAGCCGCCATTAATTGCAGTGCACCCTCGCTTTAACGCACGCTGTATGTTGAAGTAACGTTAATTTTAAAAATGTAACACAGCGATTGCATTAAGAACTAATTTGTCTTTCATTTGCTGTCCAACCTGTATTTTTTAGTCAAGTTTTGGATTAGTTACTGATTAGAATAGGTGCCTCTCCAAAGATTTCTCCCAACATTTTCTGGGCAGCTTTGCTACTTTTCTCATTGTATAACCACGATTTGTGCCGCTAAATATGCACATTTTCGAACAAACTCTATATGCATTGTGTAATATGATGTTATAGGACTGTCATCTGAAGAATTCTGAGAAGGTTAGTGAAAAAATTTATATATTTTGGTGGTTTATACGTTATCGCTATTTTTGGCTTGAATCAATGCTGTTGTGATGTTTGCTATTGTGGTAACCTAATATAACGCTATATTGCGTTTTCGCTGTAAAACACTTAGAAAATCTGAAATATTGTCTGGATTCACAAGATCTGTGTCTTTCATTTGCTGTATGCTGTGTATTTTTAAGAAATGTTTTATGATGAGTAATTAGGTAATACACGATGGTCTCTGTAGTTATTCTAGTTGCTTTGGTGAGAGTTGTGATGGTGGCTGCAATGGTAAACACCATTCCAATTCTCACTATTTGCTGACATCCAGGGACATCCGTATGCAGTGCCACTCGACCAATAGACGACTTGCAAATTAATAAACTGACCTCAGAACAGCCTGACTGATTTCAGATTTTTCACTTCCTCATCGGAAAATTGCTCCAACTTGAGTTCTGTTTTATTCACAGATATAATTCAAACGGTTTTAGAAACTAGAGTGTTTTCTATCCAATAGTAATAATAATATGCATATTGTACGAGCAAGAATTGAGTACGAGGCAGTTTAATTTGGGAACAACATTTTTACAAAGTGAAAACAGCACCCCCTATTGAGAAAAGGTTTTAAGAGCTTGACTGCTGTTGTTAGGTTAGAACGCTCGGATCAACCCTACTCCTCGGCCAGAGTGTCCAGTGTGCGTTCTGAACGCTCCGAGAGCGAAACGCTCTGAATTCACGAACGAACAATTTGACCACGCTCTTTGTTTACGAACGCCCAGAGCACACTCTGGCACTCCAGATTAAATGTACAAACACGCCTGTAGTATAAACCAGACTTTAGTCTTGAAATATTTGATTGTTTAGTACATGGTCTCACACGTGAATCCTTAAGAGATGGGTGGGGCTAAAGCTTAAGAGGGTGTGAACAATGCTGAATGGTTATAGACAAAGAAGAGCTCTCCACTAGGTATACCAAAACATTCAAAGGCCCTTTTTTCAAAAGTGAGGTTACAAGTGAGTAGCCAGCTGACCAGGTGAATCAAAGCTGAATTACTTTCCCATTGTTCCTCTACTATAGTGTATGATATATTATTTTCTAGCGTTGAGTCTCTGCTTTTATCCAATCTAGAAAACACAATTTCACATTTTTCTACATAAGACCCAATCGAGCTGGTTAGTCACATAAACAACAACAAGATCAACAAATAATGCTAGCCAGAGCAAGATGAGCTAAAACGTAATGAATCTAATAAAATAAAAGTGTGCCAAATACAACAGGTGTAGACCTTACAGTGAAATGCTTACTTACAAGCCCTTAACCAACAATGCAGTTTTAAGAAAAATAAGTGTTAACCTGTTGAGGACAGAGGGCGCTGTTTTCACTTTGGGGGAAAATCGTGCCAGATTTAAACGGCCTCGTACTCAATTCTTGCTCTTACAATATGCATATTATTATTACTATTGGATATAAAACACTCTCTAGTTTCTAAAACCGTTTGAATTATATCTGTGAGTAAAACAGAACTAATTTTTCAGCAAACTTCCTGACAGGAAGTGGAAAATCTGAAATCGATGCTCTGTTCTAGGGCCTGCCTATAAATGTCCTTGATATTTATTAGTATACATGCACTTCGTCTTCCACTAGATGTCGACAGGCAGTGAGAGAAGAAATTGAGTGTATAACTTGATCTGGGGTCGAATAAAAGCTCTTTGTATGACGTGTCACCAGTTTCCTGTTTCCTGTTTTCTGGAGCGTGCGCGAAGGGACCTGGTATTGCCTTCTGAAAGGCTGTCGTTATAGACGACTAATATCTCCGGCTTTGATTATATTTGATAAATGTGACAATATCATCGTAAAGTATGTTTTTTCAATATAGTTTTATTAGATTATTGAAATTTATTCGGGACGTTAGGCATGTTGCGTTGTGTGCCTTTGTTCAGGAAGGAGAGCTTCGCGCTACTTTTCTAGCTTTCCATGCTAATTGACTGGAGAAGAGGACATTCTAAAACCAAACAACGATTGTTCTGGACAAAGGGCCCCTTGTACAACATTCTGATGGAAGATCATCAAAAGTAGGACCCATTTTATGATGCTATTTCATATATCTGTCGAACATGTTGTACTAGTAGTTTGCGCCCAGATTTTGGGCACGCTCTCGCTATAACTAAGCTGGATGTCGTAATGAAGTTATTCTTAGAATTCTAACACGGCGATTGCATTAAGAACTAGTGTATCTATCATTTCCTATACAACATGTCTTTTCTAGTAACGTTTATGAATAGTTATTTGGTCAGAATAGTTGAGTGTCATAAAAATATCCGCACATTCTGGGAAAAAGATGCTACGTTAGCACAATGGATAACCACTGATTTCAGCTATAATATGCACATTTTCGAACAAAACATAAGTGTGTGTATAACCTGATGTTATAGGACTGTCATCTGATGAAGGTTTATGAAGGTTAGTGAAAATTAATATCTTTTGCTGGTTTATTCCCTATCGCTAACGTGCCTATTGCTATCGCTAACGTGCCTTGATGAATGAATGCGGTAGTGTGGTAGGCTATTGTAGTAAGCTAATATAATGCTATATTGTGTTTTCGCTGTAAAACACTTAAAAAATTGGAAATATTGGCTGGATTCACAAGATGTTTGTCTTTAATTTGCTGTACACCATCGATTTTACAGAAATGTTTTATGATGAGTATTTAGGTATTTGACATTGGTGTCTGTAATTACTCTGGCTGCTTCAGTGCTATTTCTGATGGTAGCTGTGATGGTAGCTGCAATGTAAAACTGATTTATACCTCAAATATGCACATTTTTCGAACAAAACATAGATTTATTGTATAACATGTTATAAGACTGTCATCTGATGAAGTTGTTTCTTGGTTAGTTTGGTTGGTTCTTGGTTAGTTAGGTTGGCTTTGTGCATGCTACCTGTGCTGTGAAAAATGTCTGTCCTTTTTTGTATTTGGTGGTGAGCTAACATAAATATATGTGGTGTTTTTGCTTTAAAACATTTTAAAAATCAGACATGTTGACTGGATTCACAAGATGTGTATCGTTCATTCGCTGTATTGGACTTGTTAATGTGTGAAAGTTAAATATTTCTCAAAAATATTTTTTTAATTTCGCGCTCTGCCTTATCAGTGGAATGTGGGAGGAGTTCCGCTAGTGGAACCCCGGTGCCAGACAGGTTAATTAAGTAAAAAACGTATAAGAAAAAATACAAATAAAAGTAAGAAATAATTAAAGAGCAGCAGTAAAATAACAGTAGCGAGGCTATATACAGTCGTGGACAAAAGTTTTGAGAATGACACAAATATTAATTTCCACAAAGTTTGCTGCTTCAGTGTCTTTAGATATTTTTGTCAGATGTTACTATGGAATACTGAAGTATAATTCCAAGCATTTCATAAGTGGCAAAGGCTTTTATTGACAATTACATGAAGTTGATGCAAAGAGTCAATATTTGCAGTGTTGACCCTCTTTTTCAAGACCTCTGCAATCCGCCCTGGCAGGCTGTCAATTAACTTCTGGGCCACATCCTGACTGATGGCAGCCCATTCATGCATAATCAATGCTTGGAGTTTGTCAGAATTTGTGGGTTTTTGTTTGTCCACCCGCCTCTTGAGGATTGACCACAAATTTTCAATGGGATTTAGTTCTGGGGAGTTTCCTGGCCATGGACCCAAAATATCGATGTTTTGTTCCCCGAGCCACTTAGTTATCACTTTTGCCTTATGGCAAGGTGCTCCATCATGCTGGAAAAGGCATTGTTCATCACCAAACTGTTCCTGGATGGTTGGGAGAAGTTGCTCTCGGAGGATGTATTGGTACCATTCTTTATTCATGGCTGTGTTTTTAGGCAAAATTGTGAGTGAGCCCACTCCCTTGGCTGAGAAGCAATCCCACACATGAATGGTCTCAGGATGCTTTACTGTTGGCATGACATAGGACTGATGGTAGTGCTCACATTGTCTTCTCTGGACAAGCTTTTTTCCGGGTGCCCCAAACAATCGGAAAGGGGATTCATCAGAGAAAATAGCTTAACCCAAGTCCTCAGCAGTCCAATCCCTGTACCTTTTGCAGAATATCAGTCTGTCCCTGATGTTTTTCCTGGAGAGAAGTGGCTTCTTTGCTGCCCTTCTTGACACCAGGCCATCCTCCAAAAGTCTTTGCCTCACTGTGCGTGCAGATGCACTCACACTGCCTGCTGCCATTGCTGAGCAAGCTCTGTACTGGTGGGTCCCCGATCCCGCAGCTGAATCAACTTTAGGAGATGGTCCTGGCGCTTGCTGGACTTTCTTGGGCGCCCTGAAGCCTTCTTCACAACAATTGAACCGCTCTCCTTGAAGTTCTTGATGATCCGATAAATGGTTGATTTAGGTGCAATCTTACTGGCAGCAATATCCTTGCCTGTGAAGCCCTTTTTGTGCAAAGCAATGATGACAGCACGTGTTTCCTTGCAGGTAACATGGTTGACAGAGGAAGAACAATGATTCCAAGCACCACCCTCCTTTTGAAGCTTCCAGGCTGTTATTCGAACTCAATCATTATGACAGAGTGATCTCCAGCCTTGTCCTCGTCAACACTCACACCAGTGTTAACGAGAGAATCACTGACATGTCAGCTGGTCCTTTTGTGGCAGGGCTGAAATGCAGTGGAAATGTTTTTTGGGGATTCAGTTCATTTGCATGGCAAAGAGGGACTTTGCAATTAATTGCAATTCATCTGATCACGCTTCATAACATTCTGAAGTATATGCAAATTGCCATCATACAAACTGAGGCAGCAGACTTTGTGAAAATTAATATTTGTGTCATTCTCAAAACTTTTGGCCACGACCGGTTAGTCAAGATAATTGAGGTAATATGTACATGTAGGTAGAGTTAAAGGGACTATGCATAGATAATAAACAGAGAGTAGCAGCAGCATAACAGAGGGGGGTAGCCATTTGATTAGCTGTTCAGGAGTCTTATGGCTTGGGGGTAGAAGCTGTTAAGAAGCCTTTTGGACCTAGACTTGGCGCTCCGTTACCACTTGCCATGCAGGAGCAGAGAGAACAGTCTATGACTAGGGTGGCTGGAGTTTTTGAAAATTTTTAGGGCCTTCCTCTGACACTGCCTGGTATAGAGGTCCTGGATGGCAGGAAGCTTGGCCCCAGTGATGTACTGGGCCGTGAAGGAACATTAAATAAACCCTTTCAAACTTTTTCAGCAAGTTGGCTGTCAAAATTGTAGTGATAAATGATGGGGAATAGCCTGCTCATCCTTCTGCAGCTTGCCTGCCAATGCATGCCTTGTCCCAACCAAGCACACAAGCTAACCGGCTAAAGTTGACTAGCTTGCTAGTGCATTACTTGCAGACACAAATGAGAAAACACCTCACTGACCATTTTTCTCAACCTAGCAGAGCTCTTTAGGCTGTTTACATGTTAAATAGAGTGTTCGTGACTAACTGGTACTTTCTTTGCCTACGTTTACTGACACCGGTTTACTGATACCGGTCAGCGGTGTTGCACATTTGTAAATTCATCAGTCATTCAGCATAGCTAGCTAGCTAGCAAAGCGATTCACATGTCTTACTAGCTAACCAAATGGCAAGTGCATCTATAGCTGTGTAGTCACTGAAAAATTATATGAGGGGAAAAAGTCAGTCACTCACCCACTCCTACAATGGCATCACGTCCTCCTAGCAGCTACCTAGCTAAAGTTAGGCTCTGTGTTTTTAGCTTGCTACATAAATAGATACGCAAGCATATTAGCCATATTTTTACTTACTTGTGATCATTGCCCTTGCTAGTTTGATTAACATTATTGACCTTCCCAGCCTTAGTTACATTTGTCCGTTTCTGTCCAAAACATTGAATCACTGAAACTGAAACAGTGCATCCCAAATGGAGGCAGCAAACAATGCACCAGGCCAGCAGTGATTTACAACCTGATATAAATATTTATTGGTCTGCCAAGAAATGGATTGGTGAATTATATGAATCATGCATTGAACTGCAACCATCTATTCTGCCAGCAATGCCTTAGTGTATGTCATGGAATGTTGAGTCAAATATAACCTATTTTTAAACCCTCTTATGAAGTTGGTTTTGTAGCATAAACTGGATTTTTTTTTTTACTGATTTATATGATTGTCTGTTTGTTTTATATCTGCAAAGTAGCTAAAACGCTGTCAGTTCCCACACAAATACACACCACCACACCAACACACATCACCACCACCACGAAATGATTGCTGCAAAGTGCAAATGTCATCTGATCACTCCTTATATGCTGAGAGTAGTAAACTCTTCTAAGAGCAGGCTGTCAGTGTATTCTTTTGTTTTCTGCATGTGGGCCATGACATACACAGAGGGCATAACACCTCGCGGCTTCAGTTCAATATTTTATGATCAATCGAGGATGTGTGGAGAGGCACTACACCAGCAAAGAGAGAAGACAAATGACTCTATAGTGCAGTTTATAGGACCTGAGGGTCAATTGGCACAAATAACCAGCATTGGTTTAAAGGTTGGAGGTGATGTCAAGCCATCTACTGTAGCATAGATATCCAAAGCTTCTGCTTTTGGCATACAGTAGCTTCAATGTTCACACATAAGTGTCATACTAACAGGAATATAAGAGCAACATTTTCACATGGAAATACTGATCTGTCACAGCCGTTTATACCACTAGCTGGTATTAAATGATTATGAAATCATAATACTCTCTGATGAGACACTAAAGAGTAAAGAGGTGTCACCAGCTCAGGAATGACATTGAAGTGTCATCAATTTTGAAGAGTTTGTGATAGTTGGCATTATTAATACCACTCTGATGACAAAATCTTTCTAATTAACTCTAAATCTGAGATTATAATTGCTCTTAGAGGATATGTTTCAGTTGTAGTACACTTTAAAACCACCTACTTTAGGTTAATGTGAAAAAATTGCTTTCAAAACACCCCTTCATGAAATAGCAGCATTTGAAAAACTCATCTCTTTCTCACCGAATCGTATCAACATGCAAGATAAAAGGCTGTTCATCTGGCTGTCACATATCAGTTGGATGACAAAACGTTAGTCTCCAAAGCAACAGAGGCCATACAGCAGTTGCATGGGAATGAAGCCCTTTTAAACCCTATAGATTCAGTTTGAAAGCATTTATGACAGACAGAGTAACACTGGTCCTATTATTGCTCATACGATTTCTTTTTGGCACAAAACTGAAAAACACTGTAACTGCAAAACCAAATGGCACACCTAGACTCCAATGCATTACATTTTGGAGAATGGTCTTTTTTAATCTCCCCCCAGTGGTCCAAATGTGGAATGCATACCCTTGCCAATATATATATATATTTAAATTTAACTAGGCAAGTCAGTTAAAACCTGTTGAGGACAGAGGGCGCTGTTTTCACTTTGGGGGAAAATCGTGCCCAATTTAAACGGCCTCGTACTCAATTCTTGCTCGTACAATATGCATATTATTATTACTATTGGATAGAAAACACTCTCTAGTTTCTAAAACCGTTTGAATTATATCTGTGAGTAAAACAGAACTCCTTTTGCAGCAAACTTCCTGACAGGAAGTGGAAAATCTGAAATCGATGCACTCTTCTAGGGGCTGCCTATTAAAGTCCTTGATATTTATTAGTTTAGATGCACTTCATACGTCTTCCACTAGATGTCGACAAGCAGTGAGAGAGTGTGTAACTACACATTAAGTGTGTAACTTGATCTGGACTCGAATCAGAGCTCTTGGCATGACTTGTCACCAGTTTCCTGTTTTCTGGAGAGCGCGAGCAGGGACCTGGATTTGCCTTCTGATAAGCTGACGTTATGGACGACTAATATCTCCGGCTTTGATTTTATTTGATACATGTGACAATATCATCGTAAAGTATGTTTTTTCAATATAGTTTAATCAGATTATTGAAATCTTTTCGGGAGTTTTGCCGTGTTCCGTTCTCTTCCGTTTGTTGACGATGGAGAGATTCGTGTCACTTGTCAAGTGTGCTTGCTTTATCGATAGGGAAAAAGGCCGTTCTAAAACCAAACAATGATTGTTCCCGACAAAGGACCCCTTGTACAACATTCTGATGGAAGATCAGCAAAAGTAGGACCCATTCTATGATGTTATTTCTTATATCTGTCGTACATGTGAACTAGTCGTTTGCGCCCAGCTTTTGGGTACTCTCTCGCTATACCTAAGCTGGATTTCGTAATGAAGTTATTTTTAGAATTCTAACACGGCAATTGCATTAAGAACTAGTGTATCTATCATTTCCTATACAACATGTATTTTTTAGTTATGTTCATGAAGAGCTATTTGGTCAGAATATGTGTGTCAGAAAAATTGTCAGAAAAATATCCGGACGTTGTGGGAAAAAGATGCTACGTTAGCACAACGTTAGCACAATGTATAACCACTGATTTCAGCTCTAAATATGCACATTTTCGAACAAAACGTAAGTGTATGTATAACCTGATGTTATAGGACTGTCATCTGATGAAGCTTATCAAGGTTAGTCAAAATTATATATCTTGCTGGTTTATTCGCTATCGCTAACGTGCCTATTGCTATCGCTAACGTGCCTTGATGAATGAATGTGGTAGTGTGGTAGGCTATTGTAGTAAGCTGATATAATGCTATCTTGTGTTTTCGCTGTAAAACACTTAAAAAATCGGAAATATTGGCTGGATTCACAAGATGTTTGTCTTTAATGTGCTGTACACCATCGATTTTTCAGAAATGTTTTATGATGAGTATTTAGGTATTTAACGTTGGTGTCTGTAATTATTCTGGCTGCTTTCGGTGCAATTTCTGATTGTAGCTGCAATGTAAACTATGATTTATACCTGAAATATGCACATTTTTCGAACAAAACATAGATTTATTGAATAACATGTTATAAGACTGTCATATGATGAAGTTGTTTGTTGGTTAGTTTGGTTGGTTATTGGTTTGTTAGGTTGGCTTTGTGCATGCTACCTGTGCTGTGAAAAATGTCTGTCCTTTTTTGTCTTTGGTGGTGAGCTAACATAAATATATGTGGTGTTTTCGCTGTAAAACATTTTAAAAATCGGATATGTTGACTGGATACACAAGATGTGTATCTTTCATTTGCTGTATTGGACTTGTTAATGTGTGAAAGTTAAATATTTCTAAAAAATATCTTTTGATTTTCGCGCTCTGCCTTTTCAGTGGAATGTGGGAGGAGTTCCGCTGGCGGAACGCCAGAGCCAGACAGGTTAAATGCTTTTAGGACACAATGTATTGTTAATTTTGCTTTGCATCTACTATGTTACTTAATGACGACTAGGGAGTGGAGGTGACTGACAAGCAACCCTTTTAGGGTTGGGGGAATTAGATATGAAGTTGGGGGTGGAGGCCCACTTCTTTTTTGTTTTCTTTTCCTGTACATGATGAATGTATTATTACTTTAACTGTAATATGATCAATACTTTGTAGTTATGTACCTTTTTTAAAATGTTTAATTTTCTTCTTCTGAATGGCAGCTCACAGGTACAACAATAAGATGTGTGAAATAATGAATGGAACATAAGATATTAACAGAATACGAAATTATATGAATTTAAATATTGTATCTTTAACTCATCCAATGAAAAAAATGACTAAACAAATTAATTAATTGTCTGAATCCAAAGAGCAGTTAATGATTCCTTTGGTGAGAGATTTAGTGCTGTAGTCGAAAATATCAGTTTTTTGATAATGAAGGTAAACTGCATAAATTAAAAAGTGATAGCTTGTCTCAGAAACTTGACCACTTTTACGGTGGCTTTCATCACTGTCCCAATGGGAGCTGTGGTACATCTAAGATACAGTTGCAGGTGATTCTTCATGGAAGAAGAGTTGGAGATGACAATGAAGGATTCCTTCAAAAGCAACTCACTAATTACAACGTTTGTCTACTTTTCTATCTTTGCAAGCTTATAGTTGCCACTCAAAGATTATATTTGCGTGTCAATTAATGTTTCAAATGTAATCTCGAATACAGTATGTGATCTAAGTATACTCAGACTAAAAATATACTTCTGTAAATAAGTTAAAGTTAATAAAATAAACATAACAAAATCTTCCCTATTGATTGAGAGGTCCAGGATGAAGTGTGTGGGTAAATTCAAATATTCTGATTGCTCAGGCTGTTGGGTTTGATTCCTTCATGGGCCAAACACACCATGAATAAAAGTGTCTGGTAAACTGTATGACAATATTATTAGCATAAGGACAGAAGATCCATGACAAAATGAATGGGAGAAAATCCCCCAGAGGGGAATTATGGAGCAAATCTCTGGTTCATTCCACAAAATACATTCATATTCAATCCGCAAGACAGCGCAAATCAGTTGAAAGTCCCTATGAGGCTTTTTCTATGTATGAACATAATTTCATTATGTGAATGGACTGGGGGCTAAAGTGGAATATTGACCCCGGCCTTAACCCTGCAGCCATTGTAGCATTGGGTCGGATACTCATGATTCCCCACAGTGGACCCGCAAAACAAAAATTGGCTGATGAGTGGAATTAAAATATTATTTCAACCCACGGACAGGCTCGTTGTTCAGAACAATTATATTGGGGGTTATAAATGTTTTAAATAAAGATAAAATATTTTTTACAAACCTAGGAGCTTGTTGTGTTGAATTGCGATGCGAATTCCATTATGTTAGCTGTGAGGCAGACATAGCCTAGGCCAAGGCTACCA
Organism: Salvelinus fontinalis; assembly: GCF_029448725.1. NCBI lineage: Eukaryota > Metazoa > Chordata > Actinopteri > Salmoniformes > Salmonidae > Salvelinus > Salvelinus fontinalis. The sequence goes on along the minus strand of NC_074674.1, from coordinate 36,585,302 downwards.
GCCATGCAGTGAGAGAGCGCAGGGAACTGTCCATTATTTGTCTGGTGCTGAAACATTCCTACTTTGTCCATGTGACGCAAAAATGGTAACAAGCAAAATGCAACACGAGAAATAAAAATAAATGTTATGTGAAATCACCAGTTTGGAACTATTTTGGAGTCATTGTGGACAACAACCTTGTAGATGGATACACAGCTTGCAAAAGTGCAAGTATATACACTGCTCAAAAAAATAAAGGGAACACTAAAATAAAACATCCTAGATCTGAATGAATGAAATATTCTTATTAAATACTTTTTTCTTTACATAGTTGAATGTGCTGATAACAAAATCACACAAAAATGATCAATGGAAATCAAATTTATCAACCCATGGAGGTCTGGATTTGGAGTCACACTCAAAATTAAAGTGGAAAACCACACTACAGGCTGATCCAACTTTGATGTAATGTCCTTAAAACAAGTCAAAATGAGGCTCAGTAGTGTGTGTGGCCTCCACGTGCCTGTATGACCTCCCTACAACGCCTGGTCATGCTCCTGATGAGGTGGAGGATGGTCTCCTGAGGGATCTCCTCCCAGACCTGGACTAAAGCATCCGCCAACTCCTGGACAGTCTGTGGTGCAACGTGGCGTTGGTGGATGGAGCGAGACATGATGTCCCAGATGTGCTTAATTGGATTCAGGTCTGGGGAACGGGCGGGCCAGTCCATAGCATCAATGCCTTCCTCTTGCAGGAACTGCTGACACACTCCAGCCACATGAGGTCTAGCATTGTCTTGCATTAGGAGGAACCCAGGGCCAACCGCACCAGCATATGGTCTCACAAGGGGTCTGAGGATCTCATCTCGGTACCTAATGGCAGTCAGGCTACCTCTGGCGAGCACATGGAGGGCTGTGCGGCCCCCCAAAGAAATGCCACCCCACACCATGACTGACCCACTGCCAAACCGGTCATGCTGGAGGATGTTGCAGGCAGCAGAACGTTCTCCATGGCGTCTCCAGACTCTGTCACGTCTGTCACATGTGCTCAGTGTGAACCTGCTTTCATCTGTGAAGAGCACAGGGCGCCAGTGGCGAATTTGCCAATCTTGGTGTTCTCTGGCAAATGCCAAAAGTCCTGCACGGTGTTGGGCTGTAAGCACAACCCCCACCTGTGGACGTCGGGCCCTCATACCACCCTCATGGAGTCTGTTTCTGACCATTTGAGCAGACACATGCACATTTGTGGCCTGCTGGAGGTCATTTTGCAGGGCTCTGGCAGTGCTCCTCCTGCTCTTCCTTGCACAAAGGCGGAGGTAGCGATCCTGCTGCTGGGTTGTTGCCCTCCTACGGCCTCCTCCACGTCTCCTGATGTGCTGGCCTGTCTCCTGGTAGCGCCTCCATGCTCTGGACACTACGCTGACAGACACAGCAAACCTTCTTGCCACAGCTCGCATTAATGTGCCATCCTGGATGAGCTGCACTACCTGAGCCACTTGTGTGGGTTGTAGACTCCGTCTCATGCTTCCACTAGAGTGAAAGCACTGCCAGCATTCAAAAGTGACCAAAACATCAGCCAGGAAGCATAGGAACTGAGAAGTGGTCTGTGGTCACCACCTGCAGAACCACTCCTTTATTGGGTGTGTCTTGCCAGTTGCCTATAATTTCCACCTGTTGTCTATTCCATTTGCACAACAGCATGTGCAATTTATTGTCAATCAGTGTTGCTTCCTAAGTGGACAGTTTGATTTCACAGAAGTGTGATTGACTTGGAGTTACATTGTGTTGTTTAAGTGTTCCCTTTATTTTTTTGAGCAGTGTATTTGTTACGATAATTCATTTAATTATTACATTAATTCAGGCTTTCGTTCATTTAGATCAGGGGTGTCAAAGTCAAATGGACGGAGGGCCAAATAAAAAATTTAGCTACAAGCCGAGGGCCGGACTGTTCGAATGTTCATTGAAAAATTTTTAAATGACGCATATAGTCTAGTGAACCTAATTGAACCTACTGAAAACCTAACAAATATATTCCAATATGATCAGATAAATAAAGCAATATTTTCTTATGGCTCTGTCAGTAATCTTTAATTTTCAACAGACACAAAAGACAAATTTCCTTTATATAAAAATCCCCATAACATGAACATTAAATGAAAGAAACCGGTATTCAAGGCACCATCAGTAGCCTATATTTTCTATTTTAGCAAAAGTGGGCTAAATTTACTTCAAAGAAAAAAACAATAGCAATTTTCTATCATCCACTCAACTGAAATATTTTTAAAATATAATTGGATTGAAATACAATAAAATAAAGTGCAAAAATCTATTAATCAAAAACAACACTTTGTTTAAGGAGAAGTAACATGCAGTGAAAACAAATATTAAACTTTAACTTTTAAACTTGAACTGAGTAAAAACTCTAAATATGTGATTGCACAGTAATGTTCACTTGTTTGAGGTTGAGGGTGATACTTGGTGGTGTCCCATCTTTTCCACAAGTTCATCAATGTTCGGGGTAAGGCTCTGAGCTGAGGAAATCCTCAGAATTGAGTGGAGGTGTTCAGCAGTAAGTCGACTTCTGTGTGATGTTTTGTTCAGGTTCATCAAAGAAAACAGTTGTTCACACAGGTATGTGCTGCCAAACATAGACAACGTTTGAGCAGCCTGGATGCGCAGCTGGGGCATTGTGTCGGGGAGGAAACGGGCGAACTCCGCAGCACCCACTGCCGCATATTTTGCCCTCAGTGCATCATTGCATTGGAGGTCAATCAACTCCATTTGGAGGTTTGGTGGTGAGCTTTCCACGTCAACAGCAAATGGGTTACCGAGCAGTTCCAACCTGCTTTTTTGTGCTTCAAAGTCAGCAAATCGGCGTCGAAAGTCAGCGGCAAGCATACCTATTTTATCAGCCAACTGTGCGCTCGGGAACGCACTGGTAGAGAGCTTCTCTTTCATGGTCTGGCAGCTGGGAAAGTGGCTCAAATTTTCTTTCCGCATCTGCGTCTCCCACAGAGTCAGTTTGGTTTTAAATGCCTTCACTGTACTGTACATATCAGAGATGACATGATCCCGACCCTGCAGCTGCAAGTTCATTGCATTCAGATGACTCGTAATGTCACACAGAAAAGCCATTTCACACAGAAACATTTCGTCTCGGAGTTGTGTTGTGTCTTTCCCTTTGCTGTCCAAGAACAGACAAATCTCCTCATGAAGCTCGAAACATCTTTGAAGCACCTTTCCCTGGCTTAGCCATCGCACCTCTGTGTGATAAGGCAAATCACCATGCTCCGTTTCTAACTCCGTCAGAAATGCCTTGAACTGGCGGTGATTCAAACCTTTGGCTCTGATAAAGTTAACTGTGCGCGTGATGATGCTCATTACATGCTCCATTTTCAAGGCTTTACCGCACAACGCTTCCTGGTGTATGATACAATGATAAGCTGTCAGCTCACCTGTCGCGTTTTCCTCTTGCATCTTTTCCCGTATCTTCGCCACCAGTCCGCTCCTGTGTCCACAGATCGCAGGTGCTCCGTCGGTTGTCAAACCCACGAGTTTTTCCCAAGGCAGCTCCATCTCATTTACACATCTTGACACCTCTTCATACAAATCATGCCCCGTAGTTGTGCCATGCATAGGACGTAAAGCCAAAAACTCCTCTGTCACGCTTAGGCTGGAGTCCACTCCGCGGATGAAAATTGACAACTGGGCAATGTCAGAAATGTCGGTGCTCTCATCCACAGCCAAGGAATATGCAATGAAATCTTTTCCCTTTTTCACAAGCTGCTCTTTTAGATTGATGGACAACTGGTCTACTCTCTCGGCAATGGTGTTTCTGCTCAGACTCACATTTAAAAAGAGTTGCCTTTTTTCTGGGCAAACTTCGTCACAAACTTTAATCATGCAGTTTTTGATGAAATCCCCCTCCGTAAATGGCCGGGCTGATTTAGCGATCTCTTCTGCCAAAATAAAACTGGCCTTGACAGCAGCCTGGCCTTGTGATTTGGCTTTTTTGAACAGAGCCTGTCGAGATTTGAGGCCTCGTTTTAATTCCTCTGCCTTTTGTAGCCTTTGTTCCATGTCCATATTCTTGTTTTTGTCCGCGTGTTTCGTTTCATAATGTCGTCTCAGATTATACTCTTTCAGTACCGCCACACTTTCTCCACACAGAAGACACACAGGTTTTCCAGCTACCTCCGTGAACATATACTCCGACTCCCACCTTGTTTGAAACCCCCGGTGTCCACCTTCCGTTTTGCCATTTTTGATGGGTATCTGAAAGTTAATTTTACTGTGATGCTGACGACTGCTGTGCCAATAAATATTGAAATGAAGCAGCCTACTGCTCGGTACGTCACCGTTGCATTGTGGGAAATGTAGTATTGGTGCGTGTAAAAGATCTGCGGTCTGCGGGCCGGTTCTAATAATAAATCAAGATCATCCCAGGGGCCGTAAAAAACCTTCTCGCGGGCCGGATGTGGCCCGCGGGCCTTGACTCTGACATATGTGATTTAGATCATACACAAGTCATTTAATGTTTAAACCTGTGCGGCTGGTAAAAGTTTGAGTAGCCAATAGCTAACTAAATAAATGTAAGCTATTTTTGCAGCCTATAGCCTATTAGATTCCGGGAATTGTTTATTTAACTTTCAATTAAACAATTGTATTATCTAAACAATATTGAATGTTGCAACGATGACCGGTCACTATTGCTGAGGCGCGGGAAACCTGTCAGTCCAGCTGAGACGCGGGAGAATGGCGACCTAGAGCGCAGGAGAGCGCATACGTGACAGTACCCCCTCCCCGGCGCGTTCAGCTCCGCCAACCAAAGGGATGATCCCGGGGATCAGGAGCGGACCGGTCACCCTTGCTGATGCGCGGGAACCTGTCACCGGCTGGGGCGCAGGAACCTTACAGACCGGCTGAGGCAGGGGAGCCTGGCGATCCGGCCGAGGCATGAGAGCCCGACGAGCAAGTGGAGGCAGGGGAGCCTGGCGATCCGGTGAAGGCATGAAAGTGAGGCATGAGGCATGAGAGCCTGTAGCGGCTCCCGGATCCGATGTCATTCCCACCAAAAAAATAAATTAAAAAAAACACTCCCTGATGCTTCCCTTAGGTGAGGCGTCATTCTGTAACGATATGCGCTGAAGCAAGTTCAGGGAGTGAGTGTTTTAATAAATAAACACAACATAATACAAAAATAAGAAACACAAACAACGCACATAACTGACACAGGAACAGAAACAATGACGCCTGGGGAAGGAACCAAAGGGAGTGACATATAAAGGGAAGGTAATCAGGGAAGTGACGGAGTCAAGGTGAGTCTGATGACTCGCAGGTGCGCGTAACGATGGTGACAGGTGTGCTCCATAACGAGCAGCCTGGTGACCTAGAGGCCGGAGAGGGATCACACGTGACAAATGTAAAGGTATTGTTTTGTTATGTTGGCTATAAGCTTCCATTAGGTAAGAAGAAGGCTAATTAGAAGGTTCTTCTTCAAAGCGATTGGAGTCAATGTGCCGCATCGTATTGTGAAAATAATAAGATAGGCCTGACGTTCTTAAAACATGGCATGGTTTCCTTTTAACCAAATGTTGAATAGACATGCAGACAAATGAATTAATGAATCAGTGATAGCCTAATAAGCTACTACTTTGGAGTCATAAAAACAATTAAATAAATAGATTTTATTTAGCGGGTCACGGATCGGCTCTCAGAAGAATTCTATGCAGGCGGGTCAGGTTGTGGAGGAAAATCTGTCCTGATGTTGGATATCGGATGGGGCTATTAATTGATGTGGCCAGTGGGGGGCGGGTGCTGCAGAAAAAAATAATGACCCCTGCAGGTCTCTAATCCCATGGTGGAAGAACGGTCAGGGACATGAGCGGGGACGTTTACCTTGAAGATGGAGCTTGCTCTCCGGGCTCTGCAGGAGGACAGAGCTCACTGAGTCTAGATTATCATAGCTGCTGCATCCCAGTGGGCCAGTACGAGTCTCTGTCACCTGCAAGAGAATCAGGACAAAGATGAGAGGAACAATAGGGGACAGAGACACCTGCAGTGTGTGTGTGTATGTCTGTTGGAGTGAGGGAGGATAGGGGGTGATCATAGAGAGAGTTATTTTCATGAGAATTTGACTAGACTCACAAGCTGAAATCCTGAGTTGAGATTTAGGACTCAATTCAATCCATAGCGCCAGAGATCTATGCTGTAGCGCAATTGAAATGTGAAGTTAATTTCCAATTGAGCCGACATGCAGTATTTTGCAAACACGGGAACATTGTCTTATCATTTATAACACACTGTATTGCAGGTCTTCAGCACTACAGATTTAATCGAGCCCTTACACATGTCACATACACTACATAGGTGCAGTGAAACATGTTGTTTTACAGGGTCAGCCATAGTACCATAGTGCAAATTAGGGTTAAGTGCCTTGCTCAAGGGTACATCGAGAGAGTTTTCACCTTGTCATCTTTCACCTTCGAACCAGCGACCTTTCAGTTACTGGCCAAACGCCCTAACCGCTAGGCTACCTGACGCAACATGTAACTCATAAAGCAATCATTGGTATCATGAGAGGGTTGGATTGAATGTTTTATTCTTGGCCTTGTGTCAGGCATGGTTATATTTCCACGTAAATAAGTGGTGTGCGGCATTTCCTTTACTAAGAAGGGGACACTCATCAACTAACAATATCTGTTATACTTGGTTAGAAACATGGCACATACTGTATTTCTATTTAAAATGGATCCCCATTAGTTTCTGCCAAGATAGCAGATACTCTTCCTGGGTCCCAGCAAAATGAAGGCAGTGATTAATACGGCTGGCTGTGATTAATTTAGCTACAGATAAGCCATTCATATTTCAAATGGGACTGTGTGAGTAGTTCATAAATATCTGAATTCCATGTGTGTGTCACGCTGGCACATACATGTTCTGCATTGCTCAGCTAAGTGAACCGTATTTGGGCCAAAGCACAGAAGACAGCGTATGAGGTCTTTCTAAACAGCACTTCTATAGGTACCTCCTGATTTCTGTCTGCAACGTGTAGCACCACCGGCTCCTAAGACCTATTTTCTTTTAAGGACCTTTAAAGATTTTATTTCCTTTTAAAAGAGACGAGACGCTAATGGACTTTTTTCTTCAATCGGTGCCTGCGTCCCACTATCTGCTAGAGAATATCACTTCCCTTATAAAAGTCACAGACGTCGCCTCTCTTCCTGCCCAAGCTTCAATCTATGGGATAATTAGGGTAGTCAAATGTGAGGGTGCTTTTAGGTCTTACTACACGTCTAACTTTAGACTTATTTAAAGACATTGCTCTTGAAAAGAAGGGTGACTTTCTTCCTTTTTATCCCCTTTTCTTCTCGTAACGAGTTGGCCGGCAGTGCTCAATAGTACTTTCACATGATTCCAAGAAGCCAGATGCGATGCTACTCAGCAATGGAGATTAAGAGAAAAAACTCTTGGCATTAACCTCAATGGAAAATCACTCAGTCTCTGGCTCAGTTAGAGAACTCTTAGCTTAAATGAGGGGGGTTGCGTTGGCAGCTTGCATGAAGTCCAATCTCGTGAATAGGGGTTATCGAAGACACGGGAAGGGTCCATTGTCAAATACTTAATAGTGAACAAACATGATATACAGCTACATTGATACAGAGCGCAGATACAGTGATGGGTAAATCAGATCCTCAATTCACCCAGTAAAATGTGTTTGTGTCCTTTAAGGCCCTATTTCTCCCATCCTGCTTGGAACATGCTGGTTGAATCAACATTATTTCCACGTCATTTCAATAAAATGACGTTGAATCAACGTGGAATAGATGTTGAATTGATGTCTGTTCCCAGTGGACATTTTCCCATCTTTCATTGTGATTCGGGGCCAGATGGCAGGTTGACAAGCAGGAAATTAGACAGATGTATATCTTACCCTTGACGTCACTCTGTTGTGGGATAAAACAGAGTGATAGGCTCCCAATAAGCTTCGCAATAACATTGCTTAACATTAAAGTGTATGTCCCTTCCTGCCAAATATGTTATGTTTTGAGCACAATAGACAACATAATTTGGATCTGTTTATTATTTAAGAGTATCTAAAGTTAGGTATGCTTGCAGCAGCCATACCACTGCAACTGTCCACCACTGCAAACTCCAAAATGTCAGAAAGCTACAGTAGAGTTACTGACGGAGAAGTCACAACAAGAACTTTTCGAATTTCTCAGCAGCCCTGCATAAAGTTTCAAAGTAGATTGATTACTGTGCTTTCCTGGCCTATCAAACCCTGGCATCTTGATGGGTGCTGACAGGGTGGTTTTCTCCCGTTGCTTATCACATAATAAATGACTTCCTATAAAGGTCGTATTGCATGATGCATGGTAACCTAGCAGAGTGAATAACTGTTCTTTATATAACCTCTGGGCAACCCCATTGTTGGCAAAACATGCACATGCATGCACGCGCATGCATACACACACTCACAATGTCACACATCCTGTACACGTGCACACACGACTGTGTGCACTGTGAATGCAGAAAATACATCAGACATTTTCCCTCGATCAATATAAGATTACTGTCCTTGGTAAACCACCACTGATTCTCACTCTCTCACTCACTCTCACACTCACTCTCACACTCACTCTCACACTCACACACTCCATTTATTGGTTTGCCAGATTATAAAAATTGCATACAACGTAATAAAAATACAAGGAGCAATCAAAGAGCTGAAACAGGCCAAGGGGGATTTAGAGGATTTGGATTATTAAGCGGAACACAACTCAGAATCCCAGTGGGCCCATACTGTTTCATAGTCCTATCTTTAAACCATGGCTCTAGAACACGCTCTCTTTCATCTACAAAAGTCCGTATACCTACACTCCCTACATATCTAGAACCTTAAAGGGTTTGGCTTTCCCTATAGGAGAACCCTTTGAAGAACCATTTTTGGTTCTAGTTAGAACCCTTTTGCGTTCCATGTAAAAGTAGAACCCTTTCTTCAGAGGGTTCTACATGAAACTCAACAGGGTTCTACTTGGAACCAAAAAGGGTTATCTTATGTGGACAGCCGAAGAACCCTTTTGGAACCCTTTTTTCTAAGATTGTGGAATCATAAGCACATTTGGATTATAATGAGAGGAACAATGTTATCATCCTGTGTTTGTTTGTCAATTTTAGGATTTGTTTGAATTGCAAACTCAATCTTTGTCCAGAGCAGGAGAATTGGTTTGTTTTAGAGTGAAAACATACTATAGTACATTGCATCCTATCCATCTCTTCTCATTTAGATGGATCCCACTAACGGTTATAGCATATTTCCTGTCAATTATGTGCACAATGGATTG